>NC_090653.1:287320498-287575498 GCF_040937935.1 Hyperolius riggenbachi
TTTCACAAGATAGCCATAAATCCATGACGCAAAAGAACGATATGCGGTTCTATGGAGTTTTCTGAAAAATAAAATTGTAGTTAATGAAGAGTACACTTCTTTATAGATTAGAAGAGAACTGTAAAGGTAGCCATACACTGGTCGATTTGCCATTAGATCGACCAACTGACAGATCTCTATCTGATCAAATCTGATCAGAGAGGGGATCAAATGGCTGCCTTTACTGCAAACAGAGTGTGAATCGATTTCAGCTTGAAACCGATCACAATCTGTTGAGCTGCTCCTGCCGCCTGTCTCTCTCCCCCCCCCCCCCCTGTATATATTACCTGAAGCTAGCTCCGGGTCCTCTTCTCTGCGCTGCACCGCATCCCAGCGTACACTGTGTCACTCCGTGACCAGGAAGCTCAAATACAGCACCCTCTATTTGAACTTCCTGGTCACTGGAGTGACACAGGAAGTTAAGCTAGCCATACACTGTACGCTGGGATGGAGCAGGAACAGAGTGGTGCAGCGTGGAGAAGATGCCCGGGAGCCAGCATCAGGTAATGTATACCTGTATCGGATCGGCCGCCGCTAGTGACGCGCTCCTTACCCGTGGGTGATCGACGGTAATTTCCCGCACGGCGCGATTGATGGACCGATCCGATTTCGGGAGGAAATCGGATCGGCGGGTGTGTTTAGCGCGAACGATTGGCAGCAGATTCGATCCCAGTGATCGAATCTGCTGTCGAACGGCGGCAAATCGGGCCAGTGTATGGCCAGCTTAAGGATAGAGATTAGTTACCTGTGATATACATCGGCAGGAGGATGAGTTGTATTGTTCGGATGAGTCCTAAAAAGAGCTTCCACAATAATTGGGTTTGTGCAAAGGTGATGAAAGTCTAAGATTTGTGTAATACATTGTAAGTCATCAGGTATGAAAGACTTGGGGCTCGATTCACAAAGCGGTGATAACCCAGTTAAAGACTTTAGGCGTGATAACCATTTTTATCATGCCTAAACTCAGTTTAGGCATGATAAGTTTAGGCATGATAAGTTTAGGCATGATAAGTTTAGATAAGTTTAGATCGCGTGCAAAGTCCCGCACGCAAAGCAGCGCCATTAAACTCTATGCAAAGTGCACCAGACTTTGCTATTGCAAAACTTTTGATCAGCTGTGCACTGCGGTGCTAACCCAGTTGGTGCTTAAACTTATCACGCCTAAAAACTTATCACACCTAAACTTATCACACCTAAACTTATCATGCCTAAACTTATCATGCCTAAACTTATCATGCCTAAACTTATCATGCCTAAACTTATCATGCCTAAACAGAGTTTAGGCATGATAAAGGGCTTTTCACTAGCGTGCTAACTGTTAGCACCGCTTTGTGAATCAGGCCCTTGTTGTCCTCAGCATCCTGGCAGCAGATGCTTTCTAAGTCCGTTGGCATGGAAATACAGTTTCCACATAAACACCAGCTGCTGTTCCCAATTCTACCTGTAACTGGTGCATGGTCAGATGTTGATGCCTCTGACCCTTGATTGTCTGTCTGTAAGGGCCTTCTTGGATTGAATGGGAAGCTGCAATCTTCATCAAAACATGGGAAAGTAGCGTAGATCTCGTCCATAACCATTTGTGTCTAAATTAAGAAAACACACACATTACACTCTATAAAAGTACTAAAATTGATATAGACTTTGCAAATGATAAAAATAGCAAAATAATTAAATGGGTATAAAAATACTGTTTGTGGCCAACAAGATCCTTCCATTCATTCAGGTTTCCGAAGCAATTGAATTACCTTTCTAAACCACTATACATTTTTTTCAACCACAATTATCATTTTCACTAAATTAGGATCTCTTCTGCTCCATGCTTGTGGTGCGTTTCTACTTTTTGGCGAAGGGTTAAGGGCGCTGCCACATGACATATTTTACTATTCCGTTATCGAATTGCATTTATTTCCCCATTGCAAGTACACCGGGCCATCACAAGGCCACCCTCATCAGTGGTGCGTTGTTTATTTCACTTTACAATTGCAGTGTCTGATGCAGTGTTGCTGTGTTTGTCAAGTCAATGGGAGTGCATGCAACTCGCATTGCAAACATAGTGTTATGCGATTTGTACTGCGATTTCACATTGGGAACATTTTACATCAACCTTTGCATGTCAGGAAACACAATAGTGCACACAGATCAAACATGAAACTCACTGTGAAACATGCACTTGCCAGGAGCTGCTATCACAATATCATTCTATGTCATCATGACCTCACTAACGCAGAGCTAGCGATAGGCCCACTGCACCTGATGGGGTGCTGGCAGGCCGAAGGATACTTTCCAAGCCTCCAGTAACATCTAGCAGCCTTGCTTTAACTCCTCGTGGTGTCTTTATCGGGTTCCAGCATCCAAATACATAAGCTGGCCTGTCACCTGACCCAATGCGGGTCATGTGCGGCAGAAGATGGAAAGATGCTTGCAAGGAGATACATACAGGCTGCTACTAGATGTCACTGTATGATCAGTGACTATTTCAGGGTGAATTTTTTTTTTCTTGGATGCTCAAGCAACTGGCATGCACATATATCTTTCATCAGGCTATCCCTGCTTATGCCCAGGTCCGGTTTAAGCAACAATGGGGCCCCAGGGCAAAATAACCCTGCCCCCCCCCCCCCCCCCAACATATACCCCGGAACAAAAATCAGCATTAAGGGACCTTTTTTGCAGCTGGTATAGTCAGGGTTCGAAGCCCCAATCGGTCGGAGCTCCACATTCTGGCTATCCCAGCCTGCATGGGGGACAAGGGGTTAAAAAGTTTCTGGAGGGGGGACCCCACATCATTTTTTTTGTTTTTTAAATTCCCACACTCTAAACATAAAAAAAATTGGGAAAATAGGAAAAATGCCATGGATCTTCATACAGTCATATTGCGGCTGTGTAGCGATCCCTGGCCAAAGCGCTGCGTATAGACTCCCTGGAAACCCCGTCAGGAAATTTATTGCGCTTTCGTTTGATGTATGTAAAATTACACTACCGTTAGGTTTGCTACTAAAAGTGACATTTACCGCATTTAAAAGTATACTTTTTTCCTTCTAAACTTTAAAATTGATTTTCTCAAAAACTATAAGGTCTTTTTGAAAAATTGTTTTCCCCTCTAATTCCTAATGATCTCCTTAAAGAGACTCTGTAACAACAAAAACCTCCCCTGGGGGGTACTCACCTCGGGTGGGGGAAGCCTCAGGATCCTAATGAGGCTTCCCACGCCGTCCTCTGTCCCACGGGGGTCTCGCCGCAGCCCTCCGAACAGCCGGCGACTGTGCCGACTGTCAGTTCAATATTTACCTTTGCTGGCTCCAGCAGGGGCGCTGTGGCGACTTTCGGCACGGAAATAGACGGAAATACCCGATCTCCGTCGGGTCCGCTCTACTGCGCAGGCGCCGGAAACTTGCGCCTGCGCAGTAGAGCAGACCCGACGGCGATCGGGTATTTCCGCCTACTTCGGCGCCGAGAGGCATCAGAGCGCCTGCGCAGGAGCCAGGAAGGTAAATAATGACGTCACCGCTGCCCGGACTGCACGGAGGGCTACAGCGAGACCCCCGAGGGACGCAGGACGGCGTGGGAAGCCTCATTAGGATCCTGAGGCTTCCCCCACCCGAGGTGAGTACCCCCCAGGGGCCGTTTTGGCGTTACAGTTCCTCTTTAACATATCCTGCAAATTTAGCGTTTCTAGCATTTAAGGTGGATTTGCTATTAACCATTAAAGTCGGCAGGTTTTTAAATGTGTATTTTTTCGACAGCTTTCGCCGCACCACTAATCCCTCTTCCGCGGTATGTATGCGGAGGGACCTGGTGACGAGCTGTCACCGAACTGTCGCGCACACGCTCCCGTGTGCTAGCGACAATCTACAAAAGTAGCCCGTGAGTATGGGCCATTACTTAGCCCTGTGATGTCACAGGCCCTTGGAAGGTGCCAACATGGCTGGAGACATTTAACACCTTGAGAGACAGTGTGTCTCTAAAGACTATAGGTTCAGGAAGATTATCACCTGATTTAATTATCTCTGTGGGGAGCCGTTGTAATGTGTACAGTAGTGTATTCCAGGTGCTGGACCTTATTGTGTACAGATAGATAAGATAAACTGTTTAAAAGATAAACTGTTTAAAACTTTGTATAGTGAGTACCACATGGTTGGGATGGAAAATCCTTCCCAAAGGTGGGGGCTCTGCTGTTGTGTATAAATTGTCTTGTTTGACTGAATAAAGGGAGTAAAGCTGGCCATACACTGGCCCGATTTGCCGCCTTTTCGACAGAAGATTCGATCACTGGGATCGAATCTGCTGCCAATTGTTCACGCTACACACCGAATTTTGATCCAATTCATCCGATCCCGTCGATCGCTCCGTGCGGAAAATTAGCATCGATCGCCCGCGGTTAGGGAGCGCGTCTCTAGCGGCGTTCGAGTACCTGACAACAGACGCAATAGAGCCGCATACATTATCTGCTCCGCCGGCACGACTACCCCCGGTCACCGCTGCTCCGTGTCAGCGCTGGTCTCCGGCATGCTTCAGTTCCTCCTGCCCGGCAGGAAGTTTAAACAGTAGAGGGCACTCTACTGTTTAAACTTCCTGCCGGGCAGGAAGAAGTAAAGCATGCCGGGGCCGGAGACCAGAGCGGAGACGGAGCAGCGGTGACCTGGGGACTGGAGTCGCGCCGGCGGAGCAGGTAATGTATGCGGGCATGCGAGCGGGGGGGGGGGGGGGGGGAGCGGCGGCAGCCCCACCACCACAGGTTGTGAACAGTTTCAGGCTGAAATCGGTTCACAATCTGTTTGCAGTAAAGGCAGCCATACGATCCCTCTCTGATCAGATTCGATCAGAGAGGGATCTATCTGTTGGTCGAATCTGATGGCAAATCGACCAGTGTATGGCTACCTTTACTGTTTGGAATCACAGAAGTTCAGAGTGCTGTCTCTTGCTTCTGTGCGGGCTTGCTTAAAGTGAACCTAAAGCCTGAAAAAAAAAAATTGAGATTAACTCACCTGGGGCTTCCCTCAGCCCCCTGCAGCCGATCGGTGCCCTCGCAGCCCCGCTCTGACGCTCCAGGACCCGAACACTTCCGGTGTCGCCGTCACCGGCCGACAGGCATAGGAACGCAAGTGATTTTTTCGCGTTCCCAGCCTGTATATCACCCCCTATGCTGCTATTGCGGCCAGGAGGGAACGCGAACAATCACTCGCGTTCCCATGCCTGTCGGCCGGTGACAGCCACACCGGAAGTGTTCGCCGGCGGGTCCTGGAGCGTCAGAGCGGGGCTGCGAGGGCACCGATCGGCTGCAGGGGGCTGAGGGAAGCCCCAGGTGAGTTAATCTCTTTTTTCCAGGCTTTAGGTTCACTTTAATGACATTGGTTCTGCCCAATGCATAGGTTTATCCCAGTACCGTCCTGCAGCTGAGTTAGTTCCTGAGGTTCTGGTAGCGTTGACTTGACGGAGTGGCCCGGGTCGGGGTCTAGCAAGCGGTTCCGTCACACATGCCTCTTCCAGGATGGAACATTCATCAGAACTTTCTTCCACTTCTGTGTGGATACTACTCATGTGTAAAATCTTCAGACTCACTGGAAGTGTATGACTCATCCAGATTTACTAGATCTTCAAGAGTTTCTGGTTCACATTCAGTACTGGGACATTTTGAACCTATTGGATGATAATCTAACACGATTATAGATTTTTTTTTTTTTTTTTTTAATTATTTTTCAAAAACCAGTAATTATATGCCCCGAACTACAAAGATAAGTAACATATATGGCATGTTAGTAAAATGTGTTTCTCAGAAAACCTGCTTGATAGTCAAATACAGTACACTATTTTCCACTCACCAGTTGGGCTAATTTGACACTGGGCTATTTTTTTATTCAGAAAACAGGGTTACAGTGCAGGTAGAAAAGGCATACTGAGTGCGTTGTGCAAACCAATATTTGCCAATGCAAAGGATACATGTCAATGCATACTATGCCACCATGGGCAGCACGGTGGCATAGTGGTTAGCGCTCTTGCCTAGCAGCGCTGGGTCCCTGGTTCAAATCCCAGCCAGGTAAACATCTGCAAGGAGTTTGTATGTTCTCCCGTGTCTGTGTGGGTTTCCTCCGGGCACTCTGGTTTCCTCCAACACCCCCAAAACATACAGAAAAGTTATTTGGCTTCCCCCTAAATTTGGCCTAGACTACAATACATATATACTACACGATCGATGCATAGACATAGGACTATGGTAGGGATTAGATTGTGAGCTTCTCTGAGGGACAGTTAGTGACAAGACTATATACTCTGTACAGCGCTGTGGAAGATGTCAGCGCTATATAAATACTAAATAATAATAATGCTACTGTAAAGGCTTCTGCAGGCAGTGGATGCACCTGCACAGCCCACGTGCTTGGTACTAGCGCTTGACAGGCACCCCCTCTCTGCCCCCAGAGTCTCACATCTGAGCGTGGCCGCAGCCAGGCTCAAGTGTAACAAGTTGTGGTCCTCTGCTGCCAGGTTACTTCACCACTTGACACACGTGGTGCTACAACCGTTGCCATATGGCTGTATTTACATTGAAAGGCAGAGACAGAACTAGACTACAGGTTATCAACCTGTTCTAGTCATATGGTGGAGGGCTGGTGGCGCCAACAGAGCACCACAAGAGTGATGTTATGTGGGGGCTGGATAGTGGGGAGAATCAGGGCAGATAGTCCCCCAGTATATGTAGCCACGCATGGGAGCCCCCAGTATAGGTTAGCCAGGGATGGGTGCTCCTGGAGGATGTAGCAGTAGGTGAGCGTGGGCACAGAGCAGTTACAAATCACCTTCCGGCATGCACACTGCATCCATCTTCTCCCTCCTAGGCATCCATTGCATTTGTAACAGGCCCCCGTGAGGTCATACCTGCATGTCATCACAGTGGCCACGCGTGTGTGGATCCCGGAAGGTAATATGTAACTGCTCTGTGTCCACGCTAACCCACCTCTACACCTCGGTCAGTCGCCTACTCCGGCTACCTCTACAAATGGCCATGGGGAGAAAACCACTCAGCCAATCGACCTAAGTGATCCACCAGTTTGACAAGCAGCGGATGAATCTTGCCCGAGTCGTCCAATGACGACTGCCTGTGCTGGGAATCCAGCATTTGCACATCATTATTATTTATTTATTTAGCACCTACATCTTCCACAGCACTGTACAGAGTAGATTGTCTTGTCACTAACTGTCCATCAGAGGAGCTCACAATCTAGTCCCTACCATAGTCATATGTCTATGTATGTATCATGTAGTGTGTGTATCGTACTGTAGGGTCAATTTAGGGGGAAGCCAATTAACTTATCTGTATGTTTTTGGAATGGGTAAGGAAACCGCAGTGCCCGGAGGAAAACCAAGTCGATACAGGGAGAACATACAAACTCCTTTCAGATGTTGACCTGGCTGGGATGTGAACCTGGCACCCAGCGCTACAAGGCGAGAGCGTTAACCACGACGCCACCATGCTGCCCATGTCAGCCCCTGATGTGCAAATGTTGCATTCCCGGCACAAGCAGTCCTTATTAGACAACTCGGTCAACATTCATCAAGCTTGTGGACAGAGCTTTACAGTATAGCAACATATTCAACCACACTGCTAGCAAAGGTGTGTTCAAACATGGGCATGAAATAACAGCAATTGAATATTTGAAATTTTTACATTATTATACAATCCACTATTGTAAATTATCGGGTAATTTACTGATATTCTACCATCACCCTCTGTACTTCACACTATGCAATGTGACTATACAATCTTACAAACATCCATGTACTATAAACACCAATAAGTTTCAGGTAGTGTCTTATACTACATAAAAGTAGTAAGATTGGAGATTGATTGTACAGTCAGACTGCATACAGTGTGGCCATCCTTTACTCTCAAATGAACTCTCCTCTATCTAAAGCCTAATACACACAATGAGATTTTATTGCTGATTTACTGCCAGATCTAGTATGTCCAGCATGACCTTTCTTATTTCCAATCCATTTTCCTTAGACGTGAATGGGAAATCAAATTGGCCATGCAGTGGCGTAGCTAGAAACCTCTGGGCCCCGATGCGGAATCTGGATGTGGGCCCCTCCCGGCAACAACACCCCCCCCTCGCAACACCCGAAGCACACACACATAGCTGTGCATGGCATGGCTATATCAATTCCGCTTTCCAGCAGCATGGCTGCCACGTTCAATTTGCAAACATACGCAGCACCCAGAGGAAATAGGGCAATTAGTAGCAAGATGCCAGTCTGAAGGAAAATAATCGTTATGTGCGCAGCATTCACCAGAAAATAATCACAATGTGGGGGCAGTCACCAGAAAATAATCACTATGTGGAGGCAGTCACCAGAAAATAATCACAATGTGGGGACAGTCACCAGAAAATAATCACAATGTGGGGGCAGTCACCAGAAAATAATCGTTATGTGGGGACAGTCACCAGAAAATAATCGTTATGTGGGGACAGTCACCAGAAAATAATCGTTATGTGGGGACAGTCACCAGAAAATAATAGTTATGTGGGGGCAGTCACCAGAAAATAATAGTTATGTGGGGGCAGTCACCAGAAAATAAACCTGTACAAATAAAAAAAAAATTCACTCACCTGGCCAGCCTCTGACGTGAGCTCCCCGACGTGCAACCAGCCTCCCTCGTGCAGCTCCTCCAGCGACGATCCTGCAGCGGAGCAGCCAGTTTCTCCCTCGCTGACAGGCAGAGTGCAGGGCTACGGGAAGATGCCGCCCGAAGCCCTGTACTGGAGACACAAATAGTCTCTAGTGCAGGGCTTCAGCAGCCTGATAAAGTAGCACTGCAAGATCCCCTAATGAATAGCCTCCATTTTCAGGCTCAGGTTCCCACTATCTTTTGACCTAACATCTCCGGCACATCGATTGTAGTCAAACGTAGATTGATGGTCCATACCATTATAATAAATCATATTGGGTGGCAATCTATACTTGCATGGGCACCTCTATACAGAACACATCACATAACTGGATGCAACAACAGTTACAATTCACTCCTAGCTCTGCTGAGATGGACCGCTTCTGAAAAGACCTGCTGCCACCATTACAAAAAACAAACAAAAAAAAACAACAAAAAAAGTCATTATGTCACTGCAGAGTAATACTATTATCTGGATTGTATTAAAAAAAAAAAAGTTTTATAAAATGAAAGTAGGTTTGTTAACCAGGATTAGGCCACATACACACATCAGACCATAGTCTTTGGAAAATGAAAGATCACAGACCAATTTTACCCCCTTCCATGTAGTATGAGAGCCATACCTAACACAGTCTATTCTATGGAGCTGAACTCCCCATCAGATAAAAATCTTTGCAAGATGCTGCACACAAAGATGCTGTACACATTCAAAAGATCAGTATCTGCAAAAGATCTGTTCCTGCAAAAGATCCGTTCCTGCAAAATGCATTCATAGTCTATGATATCTGCAGATCATCATACACACCTTGTTTAACAGACATTCATCTGCAATCAGATCCACCAGGATGTATTTTCAGATCTGCAGATGATTGTCTGATCTGCAGATGAATGTCAGTTAAACAAGGTGTGTATGATGATCTGCAGATCTCATAGACTATGAATGCAATTTGCAGGAACGGATCTTTGGCAGATACTGATCTTTTGTGTCTGTACAGCATCTGTGTGTGCAGCATCTTGCAAAGATTTTTTTCTGATGGAGAGTTCAGCTCCATAGAAAATACTGTGAAGGTATGGCTCTCATACTACATGAAGGGTGGTAAGATTGGTCTGTGATCTTTCATTTTCCAAAGACTATAGTCTGATGTGTGTATGAGCCTTTAGTCTTACCTTGAATTTATCTGTGTAAATCCAGGAGCAGATGTATCTGCAGGTATGTCTGTCTTCTTCCACAGTTTGTGTTCCAATACACTGCTTCTTAAGAACAAGCGACACCCATGCTAACCTAGAAATAAAAACACATATATAAGTAGATAAATACTACTTCTACTTGCATAACAGATGTATTGTGCTATCCACGTACTGATTCCTGTGAATTGTATAAAGGAAAAGCAGAAAATTCTATTCAAGGCAGTGGCCATCTTGCCAAGCTAATGCTGACATCATATCCTCCCTGACTTTTGTTTTCCCCCCTCCCTTCTCTTGCTCATTGTGTATTCATTAGCTGTCCTCCTCCCAGAGTCTTCAGACACTCCCACTGAGGTGTATACTAGGAACTACACTTTCCCAAATAAACATGGCATCATACTATTGGGTTAGGCTCCACCCCCTGACCCGATCGGACAGACCACTCTATAAGAATTGCGGTCCCCCCCCCCCCCCGCCATTCTCCTTTTTTCTGTCCTCGATGGACAGTCACTCTTGTGTTTTTTTTTGTTTGTTTTTTTCTTATCTTTTTTGTTCCTTACGGGTTCAATCGCTCTCCCGTTCAGCGGTGGCATAGTTGTCCTAAATCGGACTTCAGCCGCCGCGCTGCCGCCCTCATATGTCTCCTGGCAGAGCCCTCTGAGCGCTTCCGTGTAAGGACACGGAAGAGCAAGTCTCGCAAGATCTGTGACGTCATTCATGACGTATAAGGAAGTCTCCTGTCGGAACACAACAGGTCCTATCATACATTCAGCAGCATTAACTAACGTGAGATGGGCACAAAATCCTTTGATAATACAGTTTGTAAACGCAGTGTTGAAAATGCGGCCGCCAAGAAAGCCATTTTTTCCTAAATGGGACTTGTGCCTAGTACTTAATATTCTCTCCTCACCTCCCTTTCACCCGGTGGAAGCAGCTTCTTTACTGGATGCTACTCTTAAAACAGTTTTTCTAACAGCAATTGCTTCAGGGAAGAGAGTTTCCGATCTACAATCCCTAGGTTGTACAGGCAATTTATTGGAATTTTTTCCAGACAGGGTGGTAGTCAGGCCAGTCCTAAGCTATATTCCAAAGGTAGCATCTAGTTTTCACATCAACCAAGAGCTCACTTTACCTACCTTCACCTTGGAAGGGGATACGCACCCTCTAGACGTTGGAAGGAGCATTAAAAGGGAAGGTTCAGGGAGGGTGGGTAAAAAATAAAAATCAAATTCCACTTACCTGGGGCTTCCTCCAGCCCGTGGTAGGCAGGAGGTGCCCTCGCCGCCGCTCTGCAGGCTCCCGGTGGTCTCCGGTGGCGCGCCCGACCTGGCCAGGCCGGCTGCCAGGTCGGGCTCTTCTGCGCTCCAAGGCCCAGAACTTCTGCATCCCACGCCGGCGCTCTGACGTCATCGGACGTCCTCCGGGCTCTACTGCGCATGCGCAGAACTACTGCGCCTGCGCAGTAAAGCCCGGAGGACGTCCGATGACGTCAGCGCGCCCGCGTGGGACGCAGAAGAGCCCGTCCTTGGAGCGCAGAAGAGCCCGACCTGGCAGCCGGCCTGGCCAGGTCGGCCACCGAAGACGACCGGAAGCCTCTGGAGCGGCGGCGAGGGCACCTCCTGCCTGCCACGGGCTGGAGGAAGCCCCAGGTAAGTGGATATGGATTTTTATTTTTTTAAGCGTTTCCCTGAACCTTCCCTTTAATTAACCAGAAATACTTACCTGTAGCTTTCAAAAAAAAAAAAAATTCCCACATCAATATCCTCGGTAAATGATCCCACGAATACAGTATCCTCTTATCTTGCGATCTTCAATTAAGTTGATTGAAGATCTCTGCCGCCCCCCACATAGCAGAGAATGCGTTCTTTGGGACGCATAGCTGCCGTCTCCCGCTGTCTCTCCCCACCTGCCTTCACCCGTCACCCTCACCTAGGCTGGCACCTGGTGCACCGGGTGCCAGCCTAGCCGAGGGTGACGGGTGAAGGTAGGTGAGGAGAGACAGCGGGAGACGGCAGCTATATGTCCTGCACAGGACGCATTCTAAGCTATACTAACAGCTCATGAATGATCCAGTTCTTTTTAATGAATCGGCTCTTTTTTAATGAATCAGCTCTTTTTTCTTTGTAACTTTAAAGAGAACCAGAGATGAAGCACCCTCATGTATTTTATTACATTTATCAGTGGGAACATGACAGTAAACACCTACCCTGCTTTTAGTTTCATTGTTATCTGCTTAATTAGTCTATTAGCAGCTGTGATAAGAATCCACCGACTATTCAGTCGAGGTTTGACCTGGAATCATTATAGCTGAGTCACTCTTCTGAGAAGTGTTTTCAAGCCCAAGCTTGCCCTCTCCTGGCTTAGATTTCCTGCTTTGCATACTGAGAGCTGTGATGACTGGGAGGGGGTGCTCTGCTGAGAGAGAAGCTCTGTGGCTGCAATATGATCCCTGTGTGCTCTGTCTGCACTAGATACTGATAATAACGGCAGTTTCATTCCTATGAGAGACACTTCCTACAGGCAGTACATCATACCAAAATGAAAGCACACAGCAGCCTTTCTCATATAGCCTAGATAGCAGCCTAGTCTCATATAGCCTAGACAGCACATCCAGAACTCATATAACCCGGAAGGAGAAGGGATATGAGCCGGCGGCCATATTTGATTTTTCCTGGAGCAATAATGGATACAAAAACACTAAAAAAGGCACACCAGAGCGGCAAAATTATCAGGTAGAGCATTTATTTTTTACAAGCTATCAACTGATATGTTTATTTTGTGTGAAACGTTCATCTCTGGTTCCCTTTAAAATCGATTTTCTCAAAAAGTAGAAGGCCTTTTTGAAAAAAAAAATAAAAAAAAAAAAATAAAAAAAAAAAATGTTCCTCTTGTTCCCACTGTTTTTGTGTTTTGGCGTTTCTAGCTTTTAAAGGGGCTTTGCTATTAACCGCTAAATTCGGCAGGGGTTTAATTTTCTCACGGTCAGAAGTAGAATTTTAAAATAGATTTTCTCAAAAACTATGAGGTCTTTTTGACATTTTTATTTTCCCTCTTGTAGTCACTGAAAAAAAACTCAGGTGTTAGACCACTTGAAACATCTTTTCCATCACTTTTCTGGCCAGCATTAATGTTTCTAGTTTTCAAAGTTCGCCTCCCCATTAAAGTCTATTGCGGTTCGCAAAAGTTCATGCAAACCGAACTTTCCAGGGCCGCACAAAATCACATCAGCACGACCTCGCACAGAGCTGCCGGGTGGCCTTCCTCTGGGTTTGCCTCTACCTTTTTTTGTCCATATCGGGGGGGGGGGGGGGGGGGGAAAGGTATGCACTGACTTGACTAATACAATGTGCAGTCACACAGGTGCAGTTAACAGGTATGCACGGAGTGGTATATCCCACTGCGTGCACTCACGTAGGTGGGTGGGTGCACTCAACACAACAGGTACGTATATGCAGTGATGGGTTTTACAAATGTGCACCTGGCACACGCACGTACCGTGAACAGGTACAGTGACTGGTGGTATTACATATCACACTGCGTGCGCTCACGTAGGTAGGTGGGTGCACTGAAGTGAACAACAGGTAGGTATATGCAGTGATGGGTATTATAATGTGCACCTGGCACAGTAGTAATTATACCACCAAGGGGCCAAAGGCCAGCTGCAACTGACTGACAGGGCTGTATATAATGCAAATGGGCCACACACACAAAAAAAAAAAAAAAAAAAAAAAAAAAAAAAAAATCACAAGAAAAAGATTAGCTCTCAAAAGAGCTGTTGAGGGGTATTTTTTTTTCTCTTTTTAGCAATAAGGATCAGCAAGGAGCAAGCTAACAAGCCTACAAGAGCCCAAGTAAGCTTTCTCTATAGGTCTCTGCACAGCAGCTCTCCCTTCTCTAATTACTGCAGGCACACGAGTGAATGAAAATCCTGACACTGCCTGCGTTTTATAAGGGGGTCGGGCTCCGGGAGTGTAGCCTGATTGGCTACAATATGCCTGCTGACTGATGTAGAGGGTCAAAGTTTACCCTAATGATGCACTATGGGGGCGAATGAAACTTCCAGAAAAGTTTGCGGTTCTCCGCGATCGCGAACCACGGAAGTTCGCCGGGAACCAGTCGGGCCATCTCTATATTTCTAAAAGTTTTCAAGCTCCAGTGAGTACAACGCAAAGTGTTATTAAAAAGATGTCCTGCACTGTAGAAAATCTCAGAGGACGTGGTCGAAAGCCAAAAGTGACACCTGTGCTGTCCAGGAGGACAGTGAGAGGTGAAAAACAATCCAAGGATCACCACCAAAGCCATCCTGGTGAATCTGGGCACTTCTGGTGGCAATGTCTCAAGGCAGACAATAAAACGGACACTGCTGGGTAGGGATGCTCATTTGGATTCCGCGGAAATGCAATTTCCGAAATTGATCGGAAATTGCATTTCCGCATCGGAATGTAAGTGCCGTAGGCGGATTTCCGACGGAAATCACGGAAATATCCGCCGGAAATTCCACCCGACTTTAACATCGATTTTCTCATAAACTATAATGTCTTTTTGAAAACTTTTTTTTTTGCATCTTCTTCACAAGATTCAGTTTAATAAACTCTGAAAATGTGGTGTTTCTAGGACTTACGGGGGCTTTGCTATTAACCGCTAAAGTCGGCGGATTTTTACTGTAATGTAAAATGCAGAAAATAGGCAGATGCAGATTTTCTGCATTTTACATTACAGTAAAAATCCGCCGACTTTAGTGGTTAATAGCACAGCCCCCTTAAGTCTTTGAAACACCAAATTTTCAGGGTTTATTAAACAGAATCTTCTGAACAAGATGCAAAAAAAAAAAAAAAAAAAAAAAAAAAAAAAAAAAGTATTCAAAAAGGCCTTATAGTTTGAGAAAATCGATGTTAAAGTCAGGTGGAATTTCCACAATTTCCGGCGGAAATTCCGCATTGGAATGCGGAAATTGGTAGCGGAAAGCGGAATCGGTAATTGGTACATGACGGAGTGCGGATTTACCGTGGAATCGGAATTTGGCATTCCGACCATCCCTACTGCTGGGTTCCACAGATGCAGACCAAGGAAGACACCACTTCTCCAGATAAAGGCACACAAAAGCTCATTTGGCCTTTGCAAATGCTCATCTGGACAAAGAAGAAGACTTCTGGTCTTCTATGTTATGGTCAGACGAAACAAAAAAACACAATACATGAGAATTCTCAACGACAACATCAGGCAGTCTGCTTAGAAACCTGGCCTTGGGCACCAGTGGATATTTCAGCATGGCAATGACCCAAAACACACAGCAAAAGTGGTGAAGAGATGGTTAGCAGACAACAACATTAACGTTTTGAAGTGGCCCAGCCACAGTCTTCACTTGAATCTAATTGAGAATCTGTGGAGGGAGCTAAAGATCAGGGTGATGGCAAGAAGACCCTCCAACTTGAATAATTTGGAGCTTATTGCTAAAGATGAATGGGCCAAAATACCTGTGGAGACATGCAAAAAGCTGGTCTGCAATTATAGGTTTTGATCGCTATAATAGCCAATGGAGGTTTTTCTATTGATTATCGAGAAGGGTATGAATAATTTTGGACTGGACACTTGCTCAAATGAAAATAAAAGCACATGCAAAAAGCTGGTCTGCAATTATAGGTTTTGATCGCTATAATAGCCAATGGAGGTTTTTCTATTGATTATCGAGAAGGGTATGAATAATTTTGGACTGGACACTTGCTCAAATGAAAATAAAAGCTGAGATTCTACCCCCCCCCCCCCCCCCCCCACACACACACACACACACACAATAATGCCTCTTGTACATAGTCTTATCCTTTGGGAGATGCATTTCCTGTCAAAAAAAAAAAAAAATTACTTGCTGGTTGAATAAAAGTAACTTTAAATCAAAATTTGTCAGGGATATGAATAATTATGGACAGCACTGTAAATAGCATCATCCTGATTCAAATCTTCTTGCTTTTACTGATGGCTGACATGGTACAATACTCTACAGTCTATATCAGTGTCACCGGCCTGCAGAGAGCTTTCCCAGGCCAGGGTTTGTCTGACTTACCTTTGAAATGATAAAGAGGAATTTGAAGGTCAGGTGGAAGATCAGGCGAGGAGGATTTATCCTGTATAATTTCCAGCAGTAACTCCAACATCCACCCTGCAAGACAAAGCAGGACTACTATCACTGCACTGAGCCAGGAGAGAGATGAGAACTCTAGAGACTCCTAGTGGTAAAACATGAGTAATGCACCCATCAGCACACAGCTATGCAGGGCTTCGGACAAGCAAAACTCCCAACTCAGATTTCTTTATCCACAGCACTTCCAACCTCCTCCAATTACACATACATACAGGAAATAAATGGTAAATATACATTTCTTACCATACAAGGTGTGTTATCCCTGCCAGTGTGGATACTCCAGATAATATGTAATCCTCACAAATGAAAGGCTATAGATGAGTCAGTGGTTAATAAGAGGCAAATATATGCCATTTAAATGTTGCATAATTCTACATCAATGAATTATTTGAATCTTATTGGCTATTCAGTAACCTTATAACAAAGGACAGAGTTTGTATGTTTACCCGTGTCTATATGTGTTTCCTCCGGGAACTCCAGTTTCCTCCCACATCCCAAAAACATACAGACTATGATACATACACTACACAATATAGACATGGGGCTATGGTAGGCATTCAGTTGTGAGCCCCTCTGAGGGACAGTTAAATAGGAATTGTAGTGAAAATAATAAAATTGCTTATTGTGAGTTTCTCAAACCTGTCCTTGTGACTCCCCAAAAGTGCATGGTTTGCAGGCAACCTCACTTAGGCAAAAGGTGGGGTAATTAGTGTCTCAGCTACATGAAATCCACCAAGCGGAGACAGATTATTTAGTCAGTATTTGTCCATTGTAAAAATCTTTCCTCTCCCTGGTTAACATTCTGAAATGTATCACTGGTGTTGACGCGTTTAGTTCTGCCAGGTGATCTATGCAGAATGTTCATTACTGAGAGTTCTATGCACAGAGTGAAATACTGCTTGCTTGACAGTTGGAAAAAGCCGTTATTTCCCACAATGCAATGAGGTTCTCAGAGAGCAAACTGTCAAGACCATGGTCATGACATTACACTGTGGGAGGAGTTTCACCACAATATCAGCCATACAGACTCCCCTATTAGAGAAAAGGTAAAGCTTTCTCATGGGAAAGGGGGTATCAGCTACTGACTGGAATGGAGTTTATTCCTTGGTTAACATTCCTCTAAGTGACAAGACAATATACTGTGTACAGCTCTGCGTAAGGTGTCGGAGGAGGTATATAAATACTAAATAGTAATAATAAAAACATTCTAACTGAATGGGTTCACTTTTGATTACATACAAATTATAGGCATCAGAGTCAGAAATTGGTTCCAAATGTAAACACCATTATCCTGATTGGCTGCTACGGATGTCAGAATAATGCTGGATACATACCATGCGTTTCCGCGTTCGATGCGTCCGTCGATACGCGTCGATTCGATTATTTCCGACATGTCCGATTCAAGCTTCGATGGATCGTTCGGTCGATTTGCCATACTTTACATGGCAATCGACGTAAAACTCATCGAAATTCGTTCGGAAATAATCGAATCGATGCGTATCGATGGACGCATTCAATGCGGAAACTCATGGTGTGTATCCAGCATAATGCCAGCAGCTGCACATACAGAGGGGGTTATTCAGTTCCAAACACATCCAAACACCAGCAGGAAGTATGCAGCCCCTTTCACACTGCATGCATTTTCATCTGATTATTGAGCCACAAGGACACCAGCGCTGATCACAGATCCCGAGAACAGCTGATCCCATTCTCTGAATGTGGCATTTCTGCCATAATGCCATACAACACCATTCAATACAACTTTTACTGCCGGTACAATTGCAAAGTACAAGTGCACAGGTAAACAATTGCCCCCTTCCTACACACGTTATACTGTGAGAGGGCCCTTTTTGTCTGGTTCAAAAAGAGTGGGGAGAGACAATATAGTGTAGTAGGTCCTGAAGTCATTAGGACTGACTGTCCACAAACCAACTGCAGAGCTGCCGATTTTCATCTGTTGAGTAGATTACAACAGCTGGTCCAAATTATTCAGGGTAATTAGGATGCTTTAGAACAGCTTGGACTATTTGGAATGGTATAGAACTTTGAATTTCCCCTCTGACTGATGGTTTGAAGGGTATGAATAATTTTGGACTGGTCACTTTGTTTAAATGTATCATTTTTTCCCCACAATGCCTCTTGTACGTCAGCTTATCTTTTGGGAGACACCCATGTCCTTTCACATAAAAAAAAAATAAAAAATGACTTGTTGGTTGAATAGAAGTAACAAAATCAAAATGTCCCAGGGGTATGAATAATCATGGGCAGCACTGTACATGACTAAGCCTTGTTAGCAGTTGCCTGTGATTAGGAGTGGCTGAACAACACAAAACATTGTGATGCCCCATTGACTAATGATAGGCAAATTTCTATAACCTTCATGGTATCCCTGCAGCCGCAATTACTTAAAAAAAAAAAAAAGTTTACAAAGTGTCCAAAACCCCAGATAGAGTCACTGCAGGGGGTGGGGGGAGGAATCAAAAGCAAACATTTTAGCCAGTTGAGGACTAAAGGCTTATGCTGGATACACACCATGCGTTTCCACGTCCGTCGTTACGCATCAAATCGATTTCCAACATGCCCGATTCACGTTTCGATGGATCGTTAGGTCGATTTGCCATACTTTACATGGCAATCGACCTAAAAATCATCGAAATGCGTTCGGAAATAATCGAATCGATGCGTATCGAAGGACGCATTCGACGCGGAAACGCATGGTGCGTATTCAGCATTACACCCCCCTCGCGACCAGGCAATTTTTTACACTTCTGCACTCTGCAGCTTTAACAGCTCGCTGCAGGGCCATACAATTTAGCAAACAAATGAATCTTACCTCCATTTCTTCACACAAATAGGCCATTCTTTTAGTGGTCTGTGATAGCTGCTGCGATGGTTAGTTTTTTTTTTATTTTTTTTTTATTTCTAGTTATTTCTCCCCCCCCCCCCCCCCCCCCCAAATTGGCTTAAGACTGTGATCCATAGTTTTTTCCCCACTTCTCATTGGGCATTAGCATGGGGGTAGCTGCGATTCTCATTCTATTGAGCGGGAGTCACATCACAGTAAAAATGTTTAATTGTGTGCCGCAAAATCAATTCACGATTTGTGCTCCCAATGTGAACTCGCCCTTACAGAGCTGGCTGCTGCTGCCATGTGGTTCAGCGAGTCAGGCTGTAATTACGGTTTACTAATATAACCATGCCATACTAACTATCACAACAATGTGACGGACTCTGACCTGCTGTAGCATGGTTGGAGGAGATTTGTACAATTGAGAGATTGAGAGGCGAGAACCACTGGTGACGAGCAGTGGAGGCTGATATTCCATGGCAAGAGGGAGGAGCAGCAGATTAACATTACTGCAGCTGCAATTGAGACTGGGAAGCAAATGTTTCATTTGAACAAACACACAGCACAAAATAGCCTTTTTATGCACTACCTGTCTACTCAACAGCACTCCAAGAGTTCAAAAAGTGTACTGCAGTTCTCCACATTCTTTTAAAATTCTGAAAATGCGCAGGCCTGGGGTGCCGACGCTGCGGACCGCGGGTCGGGCCCAGCCAGGCACCTCCAGGCCGCAGGCCTGGGGTGCCGACGCTGCGGACCGCGGGTCGGGCCCAGCCAGGCACCTCCAGGCCGCAGGCCTGGGGTGCCGACGCTGCGGACCGCGGGTCGGGCCCAGCCAGGCACCTCCAGGCCGCAGGCCTGGGGTGCCGACGCTGCGGACCGCGGGTCGGGCCCAGCCAGGCACCTCCAGGCCGCAGGCCTGGGGTGCCGACGCTGCGGACCGCGGGTCGGGCCCAGCCAGGCACCTCCAGGCCGCAGGCCTGGGGTGCCGACGCTGCGGACCGCGGGTCGGGCCCAGCCAGGCACCTCCAGGCCGTTGTGTTGTGTTGTGTTGTGTTGTGTTGTGTTGTGTTGTGTTGTGTTGTGTTGTGTTGTGTTGTGTTGTGTTGTGTTGTGTTGTGTTGTGTTGTGTTGTGTTGTGTTGTGTTGTGTTGTGTTGTGTTGTGTTGTGTTGTGTTGTGTTGTGTTGTGTTGTGTTGTGTTGTGTTGTGTTGTGTTGTGTTGTGTTGTGTTGTGTTGTGTTGTGTTGTGTTGTGTTGTGTTGTGTTGTGTTGTGTTGTGTTGTGTTGTGTTGTGTTGTGTTGTGTTGTGTTGTGTTGTGTTGTGTTGTGTTGTGTTGTGTTGTGTTGTGTTGTGTTGTGTTGTGTTGTGTTGTGTTGTGTTGTGTTGTGTTGTGTTGTGTTGTGTTGTGTTGTGTTGTGTTGTGTTGTGTTGTGTTGTGTTGTGTTGTGTTGTGTTGTGTTGTGTTGTGTTGTGTTGTGTTGTGTTGTGTTGTGTTGTGTTGTGTTGTGTTGTGTTGTGTTGTGTTGTGTTGTGTTGTGTTGTGTTGTGTTGTGTTGTGTTGTGTTGTGTTGTGTTGTGTTGTGTTGTGTTGTGTTGTGTTGTGTTGTGTTGTGTTGTGTTGTGTTGTGTTGTGTTGTGTTGTGTTGTGTTGTGTTGTGTTGTGTTGTGTTGTGTTGTGTTGTGTTGTGTTGTGTTGTGTTGTGTTGTGTTGTGTTGTGTTGTGTTGTGTTGTGTTGTGTTGTGTTGTGTTGTGTTGTGTTGTGTTGTGTTGTGTTGTGTTGTGTTGTGTTGTGTTGTGTTGTGTTGTGTTGTGTTGTGTTGTGTTGTGTTGTGTTGTGTTGTGTTGTGTTGTGTTGTGTTGTGTTGTGTTGTGTTGTGTTGTGTTGTGTTGTGTTGTGTTGTGTTGTGTTGTGTTGTGTTGTGTTGTGTTGTGTTGTGTTGTGTTGTGTTGTGTTGTGTTGTGTTGTGTTGTGTTGTGTTGTGTTGTGTTGTGTTGTGTTGTGTTGTGTTGTGTTGTGTTGTGTTGTGTTGTGTTGTGTTGTGTTGTGTTGTGTTGTGTTGTGTTGTGTTGTGTTGTGTTGTGTTGTGTTGTGTTGTGTTGTGTTGTGTTGTGTTGTGTTGTGTTGTGTTGTGTTGTGTTGTGTTGTGTTGTGTTGTGTTGTGTTGTGTTGTGTTGTGTTGTGTTGTGTTGTGTTGTGTTGTGTTGTGTTGTGTTGTGTTGTGTTGTGTTGTGTTGTGTTGTGTTGTGTTGTGTTGTGTTGTGTTGTGTTGTGTTGTGTTGTGTTGTGTTGTGTTGTGTTGTGTTGTGTTGTGTTGTGTTGTGTTGTGTTGTGTTGTGTTGTGTTGTGTTGTGTTGTGTTGTGTTGTGTTGTGTGCTGCATAATATGTTGGCGCTTTATAAATACAATAAATAAACATACATAGATAGACATATATACATACATAGATACACATACCATACACATACAGTGATGTGAAAAACTATTTGCCCCTTCCTGATTTCTCATTCTTTTGCAGGTTTGTCACACTTAAAATGTTTCTGCTTATCAAAAACAGTTAACTATTAGTCAAAGATAACAATTGAACACAAAATTCACAACAGTGGAGTCGTGAACACTGACCTTAATTGAGGCAAGTGAGGCCTGCAGTTCTTTCGATGTTGTCCTCGGGTCTTTGGTGGCCTCTCGGATGAGTTTTCTCGGTGCTCTCGGGGTAATTTTGGACGGCCAGCCACTCCTGGGAAGGTTCATCACTGTTCCATGTTTTTGCCATTTGTGGATAATGGCTCTCACTGTGGTTCGCTGGAGTCCCAAACCTTTAGAAACGTCTTTATATCCTTTACCAGACTAATAGATCTCAATTACTTAATAATTAATTAATAATGATCTTTTGAATGTGTACAGGCATCTTTGTGTGCAGCATCTTGCAAAGATTTTATCTGATGGGGAGTTCAGCTCCATAGAATAGACTGTGTAGAGTATGGCTCTCATACTACATGGAAGGGGGTACAATTGGTCTGTGATCTTGCCTTTTCCAAAGACTTTTATCTCAAGTGTGTATGTAGCATAAGACAGTTTTAATGCAGATTCAGGGCAAACAGAGGCGGTTTAAAAAAAAAAAAAATGCACATGTAAAGGGATGCAGGGGCTGCCACTTCTGTAGTAACGCTGTCTCTGGAGCAGAAAATGTATCAACTCTGCAGCTTCTAGTGTTTCCGCAAGCCTACCACCTGCCTAGAGCCAGCCTAGTTTGGGAAAATACCGCAGTGCTATCGCAACTGTAAACATTTTTATGAATGAGCACACAAAAGTCTAAAATACTGAATGTGGTATTTTCACGCACAGATTTTTTTTTTACTGTAATTTTTTACTGTAATGCTTTTATGAATGATAGCCAATGTGGGCTGCACGACTGCTGTCTTGAACCGAGTCCTGATGTTAACTGACAGCTTTTTTTTTTAATGTATTTTAACTCCCCACATAATCAATTAGCGTCTCTCTTTAATAAAACATGATGATACATGCATCATTTACCCTAAAAAAACGTTTTAAAAGCAATTTAGAGGCCACTTCTGGTTTTCTATGCGGATACCTGAATAGGTCGGATATTCGCGGATAACGCATTCGGATATCCACATGAACGCGGATAGCAGAACGTTTGGATGCGGATATCCGATCCAGATATCTTGGTATCTAGATCAATTCGGATTTTGAAAAGGAGTATCAGAGCACCCCTGAAAACCAATAGAAAGTGTATTATATTGATCCAGGCCCCATATAACACGCACGCACGCACACACACGCACACACACATGTTATCCACCACAGCAGCATATCCACCATGTATACTGATGTATAACCCACCTGCCTTCCAAAATAACACATCACCCTCCCCCAAAAAAAAAAAACCTTCAGGAATGCACTTCACACCAGACCAATTCCCCTGGTGGTCAGAAAACAGCTTATAGTTGGAGCTAAGACCACCTGTGTGCAGGAGGCGGGAACTCCCACAATGCAGTCGTAGGGAGGGTCAATACGATGCAAATGCTAACAAGTTGATGCAGGATCATGCAATTTTATATGCAAATATATACAGCTTGGAAATTGGCCAGATAAATCCTGCCATGGTGATTATCCATTTACAAGATGCATACATTTGCATGTAAATTTTGCATAATACTACAACAGCTTGCTTGCTATCATTTGCATTTCATTGCTGATCCCTAGTCAGGGACTCTGTAACAAATACTGGCTATATTTTAATGGTCAAATTCTAAGCAGCAAAAAATTGCCTCCAATCAATATAAAATTGACATCAACACAAAATTGTTACCATTTCATTGACCAGGGGCATTGCTAGGGCCCTGGGAGATCTGGGGCACCAGGCCAGAGTCAAGCTGTGACACGTGTTCCCGACCCACATAGAAATACCATAAACAGGCAGCATTTTACAATAATGGCAGAGCTTCTATGTTGGCCTGGGTGTGGTGCTCGGCTTGCCTGCCGGTGAGGTGGTGCTGGCTGGACTGGCAGTGATGGGAGCAGTGCTGGCTTAACAAGCTTGTGGAACTGTGCTGCCTGGCTTAATGAACTGGTGATGCGGACTGTGTTGTGTCCGCTGGCTGAGTGACCAACTGACCTGGTGATGCTATGCTGTGTGAGGCCCAGTGCATACCAAAACCGCTAGCAATTTTTGGTGCAGATTTCAGAGATTTGGCCAGTGCACACCGAGCAGATTTGGATGCGATCTGCCGGCCGCATCCACCTGTAAATCCGCTTGGCTATTGTATGTCAATGGGCTGGTGCAAACCAGCGGTTTGAGGTTTTTAGCAAACTGCAAATGTGCAGCAGGAGGCACGTTTGCAGTTTGGCAAAAAACAAACCGCTGGTGTCCACCAGCCCATTACAATACATTAGCCAAGCGGATTTACAGGCGGATGCAGCTGGTGGATCGCATCCAAATCTGCTTGGTGTGCACTGGGCCTGACCTACTGTACTGCAGGATGGCTGACCCATACTAACTGGCAGGCAGCAGACGGTACAGTGACCGGTTCTTTTCCCTTAGCTGGGCGCATCCTGTTGGAGGCGACAAATCTCCACCAGACTTACATCTTTCCCTACTATCCATGGCGGCCTGGAGGGGGAATAGTAATTAGCGCCACTGCCGGATGCACCCGGCTAACGGATAAGTACCCACGGAACTGCCCAACAAGCACACAGTTCAACCACCTGTTTGTACTAAAGGAAACCCAAGACTTCCAGACTGCAAGCATTTATAGTTAAATGGGTGCTTTCTCCAGCCCCCTGTAGGCCGTGGGCTTCCTCACCATCCTCCCAGTCCCATCCATTTATCCGCTGTCCAGCTCGGTAGTCTGGAAGTTCTGCAAATGCATGACTGTGAGCATCCGTGGCTGCACTCCTGTGGCTAGGAGTATTCTGCGCAGACAACCGGCCACAGAAGCACCATTGGGGCTGCACACAGTCAGGTATACACAGGGGAACATGACTGAGCCCAGTCACAGCTTTAAAGGGAACCTAAACTGAGAAGTATATGCATAGTCCCCAACCGTCCCGTTTTCGTCGGGACTGACCCAATTTGGGAGGGCTCTCCCGCTATCGCGCTATGACCCCCCAGTGTCCTGGCTGGCTGGGGGGGGTCAGATGCAGGTGCGGACTCACTATTGGTGCAGGAAGGGAGGCAGCCAGTGAAAGGGAGCTGGTGGCAAAGCGGCTTAGAAGGGGGGGTGGGGAAGTCTCCCCCCCTTCCCTCACCTTGGGGCTCCCTTTCCTGGCTCTCCCTTCCAGATGTATGCGTCTCCTCCGATGGCGCAGCGGCTGACAGCGGGCGGGGAAGACTTACCGCTGTTACGCAGCCGCCGGAGAGAGCTGTGATCTGTGCGCCACAAGTCTGGTCTACTCAAGACCAGACTAGCGGCGCACAGATCACAGTTCCCTCTGCCGGCGTCTGCGTAACAGCGGTAAGTCCTCCCCGCCCGCTGTCAGCCGCTGCACCAGGAGGAGACACATTAATCTGGAAGAGAGAGCCAGGAAAGGGAGCCCCAAGGTGAAGTAAGGGGGGGGGGGGGGGGGGAGGGCTGCCTCCCTTCCTGGGGGCACCTATACACCTAGCTATACTGGGGACACCTATACACCTGGCTACATATACTGGGGACACCTATACACCTGCCTACATATACTGGGGACACCTATACACCTGGCTGCATATACTGGGGACACCTATACCCCTGCCTACATATACTGGGGACACCTATACCCCTGCCTACATATACTGGGGACACCTATACCCCTGCCTACATATACTGGGGACACCTATACCCCTGCCTACATATACTGGGGACACCTATACCCCTGCCTACATATACTGGGGACACCTATACACCTGGCTGCATATACTGGGGACACCTATACACCTGGCTGCATATACTGGGGACACCTATACACCTGGCTGCATATACTGGGGACACCTATACACCTGGCTGCATATACTGGGGACACCTATACACCTGGCTGCATATACTGGGGACACCTATACACCTGGCTGCATATACTGGGGACACCTATACACCTGGCTGCATATACTGGGGACACCTATACACCTGGCTGCATATACTGGGGACACCTATACACCTGGCTGCATATACTGGGGACACCTATACACCTGGCTGCATATACTGGGGACACCTATACACCTGGCTGCATATACTGGGGACACCTATACACCTGGCTGCATATACTGGGGACACCTATACACCTGGCTACATATACTGGGGACACCTATACACCTGGCTACATATACTGGGGAGACCTATACACCTGGCTGCATATACTGGGGAGACCTATACACCTGGCTACATATACTGGGGAGACCTATACACCTGGCTACATATACTGGGGAGACCTATACACCTGGCTACATATACTGGGGAGACCTATACACCTGGCTACATATACTGGGGAGACCTATACACCTGGCTACATATACTGGGGAGACCTATACACATGGCTGCATATACTGGGGAGATACTTAAAATTGATATATTACTAATTTTAAAATGTTAATATGAAGGAAAATGAACCAGGATAGAAAGGACCAGTGTGGTTTGAATTATAAAACCACATATTTTTCTTAGGAAATCTTTATGGTATGCGTAACTAGGGGTGTGACTGGGCGTGATCTGGAGTGTGGCAGGGGCGTGGCAGGGGCGTGACAGGGGCGTGGCTTAAGTGTCCCTCTTTCTCATCTCAAAGGGCTGGTGCACACCAAAACCCGCTAGCAGATCCGCAAAATGCTAGCAGATTTTGAAACGCTTTTTCTTCTTTTTCTGTAGCGTTTCAGCTAGCGTTTTGCGGTTTTGTCTAGCGGTTTTGGTGTAGTAGATTTCCTGTATTGTTACAGTAAAGCTGTTACTGAACAGCTACTGTAACAAAAACCGCCTGGCAAACCGCTCTGAAGTGCCGTTTTTCAGAGCGGTTTGCGTTTTTCCTATACTTAACATTGAGGCAGAAACGCATCCGCAATCCAAAAAATGCCTCACCCAGGCATTTTTCGTTTCTGCAAAACGCCTCCCGCTCTGGTGTGCACCACCCCATTGAGATACATTGACCAAGCAGATCCGCAGCCGCAAGCGGATCTGAAAACGCCCAAAAAGCCGCTCGGTGTGCACCAGCCCAAAATGTTGGGAGGTATGGTATATGGGTTTTTTCTTTAAAAATAATACCAGTTGCCCGACTCCCCTGCTGATCCTATGTCTCTAATACTTTTAGCCACAGCCCCTGAATAGACATGCAGATCAGGTGCTCTGACTGAAGTCAGACTGGATTAGCTGCATGCTTGTTTCAGGTGTGTGATTCAGCCACTACTGCAGCAAAAGAGATCATCAGGAGTGCCAAGCAACTGGTATTGTTTAAAAGGAAACATCCATACACCTCAGTTAAGGTTCCCTTAAACCAGGCCAGCCAGCGGAGGAAAGGAGCAGCCCTGGAGGATGACGAGGGAGCCCACAGGGGGCTGGAGGAAGTGCCAAGTATAAATGCTTGTACACTTTAAAGTAGGGATGATCAATGAGATGCAAATATTTGAGTTCATGAAGATTTATGCAGAGCTGTGGAGTAAATACAAAAATCATCCAACTCTGACTCCTCAGTTTAGTGAAACCAACGATTCCAGGTACCAAAATTGCTTCAACTGACTTCGGCTCCACAGCTCAGGATGTATGTAAATTTGTATGCAAATATATGCAGCTTGGAAGTTGATCAGTCAAGTCCCACACAGGTTCAATTGATTGGTTCATTTTCAAGCTGCATATATTTGCATAAACATTGAGACAAATACGCATGAACTTATTTTGTGTTTCATTGATCATCCCTACTTTAAAGGGGAGCTGAAGAGAGAGGTATATGGAGGATGCCATGTTTATTTCCTTTTAAGCAATACCAGTTGCCTGGCAGCCCTGCTGATCCTCTTCCTCTAATACTATTAGCCATAGCCCCTGAACAAGCATGCAGCATATCAGGTGTTTCAGACTTTAAAGTCAGATCTGACAAGACTAGCTGCATGCTTGTTTCTGGTGTTATTCAGATACTACTGCAGAGAAATAGACCAGCAGGGCTGCCAGGCAACTGGTATTGATTAAAAGGAAATAAATATGGCAGCCTCCGTATACCTCTTACTTCAGTTCCCCTTTAAAGTACAGTGGGCTCTATTCAGAAAACACCATTGCATTTGTTAATGCTCAAAACAGCTGATTTTTCTGATCACCTTAATAAATTACAATTCACTAAACTTGTTACCACACAAACCAAAAAAATAAAAAAACCAGTTCCCGACTAGTGAGGTAAATTACCGACTTATGCCGGGAAATGTCAATTCACAATGCTTTGCACACTTCATTTACCGGACAAAAGCGTTTGGTAATTTTCTCCAGCCCACAGCAGCCAACAACCTGCTCTCCTCATGCTGTCTCTGTGCAGTAACTTGACAGACAGACTTTGGGGAGAACCTGGCAGCCAATAGGGAGAGCCACACAGCCTGCTTCTCATGCTAATTGGATGCAATAGGTATGCAGGTTGACTTTCAGTGTATCAATGCAGAGACAAGCTACAACTCTGCCGGCATGCATTTAGATGTGCATATTTGTATTTTAGCACATAGAAGAGCTCCCCCTGGTGGCTCCAGCACATCTACAGGAATGACAGGTGGCACAGTCTGGAAAACCTCTGAGTCACACACACAGCTCCCTTCCTGCTAGAAGGCTGCTAAGTGAAACTTACTGACCAGGGCTTAGTGGATTGAGGCAGTTTGTTCGGTAAATTACCAAACTTCTGCCTCATGGGAGAAAATGTTTGTGAATTTGGAATAAAAAGTGTAAAATACCGCATGAGGTATTTTATCTCCAATTTGTTTTTTTTACCGAACTGCTTATTGTGAATAGAGCCCATTGAGCATGAATTCATAAAAAGGTAAACCTCTATTTTCTTGCAAACAGAATTGCCATAAGTGAGGTTCCTAACTTAGTATACTTTGAGGTGGGGGTGTTAAGGGCAGCACCATGACTTACCTACTGGGGGCTGCTTCAAAGAATCCTGCAGTAGCGTACACTCCCAGCCGCAATGCATGCCGCAATGTATACTGGGAGCTGTAGTATGCAGTGCGGCCAGGAGCGCACGCTACAGTGGGATTCTTTTAGGTGTGGCAAGCTGCAGCTGGCAATCATTGCAGGGACAAGGGGCTACACGAGCAGCCCCCAGGTAAGAAATGGTGCTCCCTAACCCCCATACCAAGTTCCAAATCTCCCTTATAGAGAGGTTCCATTTGGTACAAAAGTTCTACAGGTGCACTTAAAGGAAACATGAGGCAAACAAAATCAATGTAGCTTTACTTACCTTGGGCTTCCTGCAGCTCCTAGAAGTCTGTGTCCCTCGCAGCAGTTCTGTTGTTGCCCAGTCTTCTGCTGTCCACTCCATAGTGGTCACTGGCTTCTGCACATGCATGGGTGCATGCACCGCTCATGCGCCTGTGGCTCGGAGTGTTCTGCGCAGTAGTACTGCCCTTGTGCAGAATGCTCCCAGGCACGAGAACTCAGGATTGCACGCACACACCCGTGCTTGCACAGAAGCCACTGCTGAGGGGGACAAAGGAAGAATGGGTGGCAGCAGAACTGCAGCAAGGACTACACAAGACTTCTAGTCCGGGAGGAGGCTCCAGGTAAGTAAAGCTAAACTGATTTAAAGGAGGAACTGTAGTGAAAATGACAACAGAATTACTTATTGTTTACAATATTTATCTATTGATAATTTAGCAAGTGGTTTCCCATTGTAAAATATTTCCTTTCCCTGATTTACATTCTGAAATATATCCCTGGTGGTGAGTGACATCTTTAGTTCTGCCAGGTGATCTGCACGGAATGTTCATTACTGACTTCTATGCACAGAGGAAGATACTGCTTGCTTGTTTGTTGGAAAAAGCCACAATTTCCCACAATGCAATGGACAGCAAACTGTCAGGACATCACACTGTGGGAGGGGCTTCACCACAATATCCACCATACAGACCCTCCTGATTTATTTGAGAAAAGGTAAATATTGCTTGTGGGAAAGGGGGCATCAGCTACTTACTGAAATGTAGATAAATCCCTGATGTAAAAGGAACCCAAGGTGTGAGACCTATGGAAGCTGACATGTAGTTCCTTTTAAAAAATGCCAGTTGCTTGGCAGTCCTGCTGGTTTATGTGGTTGCAGTAATGCATGAATCACACCAGAAACAAGCATGCAGCTAATCTTGTTAGAACACTCAGAACCACCTGACATGCTGCAAGCTTGTGCAGGGTCTATAGTTAAAAATATTACAGGCAGGGGATTGGCAGGAAAGCCAGGAAACTGGTATTGCTTAAAAGGAAATAAATATGACAGCCTCCATATACCTCTCACCTCAGGTATCCCTTTAAGCGGTGCTGGTGGCCACTCTTGCTGTGCTAAGCAAGCTGACACAAGCCCAGTCCTAATGCAGTTGGCCACTTACCTACACTTTAAAACTCAGCTCTCCTCTCCCTGTGTGATGGGGAAGGGGGCAGATGCAGCTTCTGTGTGACCAGGGAGGCAGCTGCTGTGTGACTGGGGACAGCTGCTTATGGCTGTGTGATGGGGGGGCAGATATGGCTTCTGTGTGACTGGGGAGCTGCTGCTGGCTATGTGATGGGTGCTGCTGCTGCTGCTGCTGGCTGTGTGCTGCTGCTGGCTGTGTGCTCGGGGCTTGTGCTGCTGCTGGCTGTGCGCTGTGTGCTTGTGCTGCTTTTGGCTGTGTGATGGGAGCTGCTGGCTGGGGGCTGCTGGCTTTGTGCTGGTGGCTGCTGCTGCTGGCCGTGTGCTTGTGCTGCTGCTGGCTGTGTGCTGAGGGCTGCTGCTGGCTGTGTGCTGCTGCTGGCTGTGTGCTGAGGGCTGCTGCTGGCTGTGTGCAGCTGCTGGCTTTGTGCTGCTGCTGGCGGCTGCTTCTGCTGGCTGTGTGCTGGGGGCGGCTGTTGTGCATGCACAATCTGTGTCCCTCTCCCTCCCCATAACAGAGAATATGTGAGCTCAGCTAGTTAGGCCTCCTTTCCACTGACCGCTGATAGGCAGTGAAATGCCTCTCAAACTCTCTCAACTGCTCACTTCTGCCTGGTAAATGCTTGCTGATTCATGAGGCTAGCTTCTGCTGCTGGAGCAGGCATAAGAGGGCAGGTGCAGGGGAGACAGGCAGCACGCTGTGGGATTCCACTCCAAAGGAATCTATTTCAAACAAGTCAAGTGCAGGAGGCAGAGCTATTCAAGCTTTCTCCTATCTCCCTCCTTTTGACAACAAATCCACGCCCCCCAGCCAGTGATTGGCCAAGTGGGCAGTGGACTTTATTGTGACAGGCTCAGCCTCAGCCCATAGTGATAGCTGCAGGCTGATGCTAGTGCCAAGCCCCGCCCACAACATGTTACAATGAGCTCTATTCATAAAACATTTGCAGTAAAAAAAAATCTTGGAGGGAAAACACCACATTGGTATTTTAGATTTTTTGTGTGCTAAAAATGTTTACACTTGCTATAATAGGTCGGGGAATTCCCCACTAAACTGGCAGTACTGGCTGAGTTGTTACATTTGCTGGTTGAGTTGATACATTTTCTCCTGCAGAGACAGCTAGTATAAAGGAGGCAGCCCCAGCATCCCTTTACATGTGCATTTTTCTGCCTCTCCTCCTGAATCTGCGCTGAATCTGTCTATTAGTCTTCCTAATCAATCTATTTAATTGCTGCAGCTTAGAAACAGTTCCAGAAATGTTACACATGCAGGCTTTCTGATGTGAAATTTATCTGAAAACAGGTACCCAAGGGGTTAAAAAACACAGCCTTGGTATTCCTGAATGCCTTGTCTGCTCTCCTCTCACTGCAGCTGCCTGGGAGGTCTGTCTCTCCATTAGCTTGCCTGTCATTGCTGGCATATGCCTTATCTAAACAGCGGGGGTTTCTCTGCACACATTCCTCCTGCTCTAATCTGTAGGAATTAACCTTCAGTGACATGTGTTGTGATAATCTCCGCACAAGGTGGTAATTTCCCGCACTGCACAGGAATGTCAGATTTTCATGCGGAAACAGCCTGTATGAATGCCCACTTTGCTAACATTTGTAACAGTCATGGATCCATTGTTAAAACTGTTGTAGTCACATTGGTTTATTTTGGAGGGAAACCGTTGCCAGATCATGTGTATGTTGGAGGGAATCTGCCAGATTACGTGTATTTTGTGTGAAATGCTGTCAGATTATGTATATATTGGGGGGAAACACTATGGCGGTGCTCAAACTTCCTCCGTAGGAACACTTGCATGGCTGCTAAGGTCATGTATGTTTGGTACCACTCATGACCGAGCCCATGTTCTTTTGTATTGCCACACCCATTTTGCAGCTGCATGGGGTGTCACTCTTCTCCTGTCACTACCTCTGGCTGCAGGTGAGCCGTCACTCCTCTCCTGTGACTACCTCTGGCTGCAGCTGTCCTGTCACTCCTCTCCTGTCACTACCTCTGGCTGCAGGTGTGCTTTCACTCCTCTCCTGTCACTACCTCTGGCTGCAGGTGAGCTGTCACTCCTCTCCTGTCACTACCTCTGGCTACAGCTGTGCCGTCACTCCTCTCCTGTCACTACCTCTGGCTGCAACTGTGCTGTCACTCCTCTCCTGTCACTACCTCTGGCTGCAGCTGTGCTGTCACTCCTCTCCTGTCACTACCTCTGGCTGCAGCTGTGCTGTCACTCCTCTCCTGTCACTACCTCTAGCTGCAGCTGTGCCATCACTCTTCTGCTGACACTTCCTCCGGCTGCGAGAGAGATGTCACTACATCTGACTGCAGGTGTGCTGTCACTCCTCTCCTGTCAGTACATCTGGCTGCAGTTGTGCCGTCACTCCTCTCCTGTCACTACTTCTGGCTGCAGCTGAGCTGTCACTCCTCTCCTGTCACTACATCTGGCTGCAGGTGAGCTGTCACTCCTCTTCTTTCACAACCTATGGCTGCATGTGTGCTATCACTCCTCTCCTATCAGGACCTCTGGCTGCAGGTGTGCTGTCACTCCTCTCCGGTCACTACCTCTGGCTGCAGGTGAGTCGTCACTCCTCTCCTGTCACTACCTCTGGCTGCAGGTGAGCCGTCACTCGTCTCCTGTCACTACCTCTGGCTGCAGGAGAGCCGTCACTCCTCTCCTGTCACTACCTCTGGCTGCAGGTGAGCTGTCACTCGTCTCCTGTCACTACCTCTGGCTGCAGCTGTGCTGTCACTCCTCTCCTGTCACTACCTCTGGCTGCAGATGTGCTGTCACTTCTGTCCTTTCATTACCTCTGGCTGCAGGTGAGCCATCACTCCTCTCCTGTGACTACATCTGGCTGCAGTTGTGCTGTCACTGCTCTCCTGTCACTACTTCTGGCTGCAGCTGTGCTGTCACTCCTCTCCCGTCAATACCTCTGGCTGCAGCTGTGCCGTCACTCCTCTCCTGTCAATAACTCTGGCTTCAGCTGTGCCGTCACTCCTCTCCTGTCACTAACTCTGGCTGCAGGTGTGGTGTCACTCCTCTCCTGTCACTACCTCTGGCTGCAGCTGTGCCATCACTCCTCTCCTGTCACTACCTCTGGCTGCAGGTGTGCCGTCACTCCTCTCCTGTCAGTACCTCCTGGCTGCAGGTGTGCCGTCACTCCTCTCCTGTCAGTACCTCTGGCTGCAGGTGAGCCGTCACTCCTCTCCTGTCAATAGCTCTGGCTGCAGGTGTGCTGTCACTCCTCTCCTGTCTACCTCTGGCTGCAGCTGTGCTGTCACTCCTCTCCTGTCACTAACTCTGGCTGCAGCTGTGCTGTCACTCCTCTCCTTTCACTACCTCTGGCTGCAGCTGAGCCATTACTTCTCTCCTGTCACTACCTCTGGCTGCAGGTGTGCTGTCACTCCTCCTGTCACTACATCTGGCTGCAGCTGTGCCATCACTCCTCTCCCGTCACTACCTCTGGCTGCAGCTGTGCTGTCACTTCTGTCCTGTCATTACCTCTGACTGCAGGTGTGCTGTCACTCCTCTTCTGTGACTACATCTGGCTGCAGTTGTGCTGTCACTGCTCTCCTGTCACTACTTCTGGCTGCAGCTGTGCTGACACTCCTCTCCTGTCACTACCTCTGGCTGCAGCTGTGCTGTCACTTCTGTCCATTCATTACCTCTGGCTGCAGGTGAGCCATCACTCCTCTCCTGTGACTACATCTGGCTGCAGTTGTGCTGTCACTGCTCTCCTGTCACTACTTCTGGCTGGAGCTGTGCTGTCACTCCTCTCCCATCACTACCTCTGGCTGCAGCTGTGCCGTCACTCCTCTCCTGTTACTAACTCTGGCTGCAGCTGTGCCGTCACTGCTCTCCTCTCACTAACTCTGGCTGCAGGTGTGGTGTCACTCCTCTCCTGTCACTACCTCTGGCTGCAGCTGTGCCATCACTCCTCTCCTGTCACTACCTCTGGCTGCAGGTGTGCCGTCGCTCCTCTCCTGTCAGTACCTCCTGGCTGCAGGTGTGCCATCACTCCTCTCCTGTCAGTACCTCTGGCAGCAGGTGAGCCGTCACTCCTCTCCTGTCTACCTCTGGCTGCAGCTGTGCTGTCACTCCTCTCCTGTCACTAACTCTGGCTGCAGCTGTGCTGTCACTCCTCTCCTTTCACTACCTCTGGCTGCAGGTGAGCCATCACTTCTCTCCTGTCACTACCTCTGGCTGCAGGTGTGCTGTCACTCCTCTCCTGTCACTACATCTGGCTGAAGCTGTGCCGTCACTCCTCTCCTGTCAGTACCTCCTGGCTGCAGGTGTGCCATCACTCCTCTCCTGTCAGTACCTCTGGCTGCAGGTGAGCCGTCACTCCTCTCCTGTCATTAGCTCTGGCTGCAGGTGTGCTGTCACTCCTCTCCTGTCTACCTCTGGCTGCAGCTGTGCTGTCACTCCTCTCCTGTCACTAACTCTGGCTGCAGCTGTGCTGTCAATACTCTCCTTTTACTACCTCTGGCTGCAGCTGTGCTGTCACTTCTGTCCTGTGACTACCTCTGGCTGCAGGTGTGCTGTCACTCCTCTCCTGTGACTACATCTGGCTGCAGTTGTGCTGTCACTGCTCTCCTGTCACTACTTCTGGCTGCAGCTGTGCTGTCACTCCTCTCCTGTCACTACCTCAGGCTGCAGCTGTGCCGTCACTCCTCTCCTGTCACTACCTCTGGCTGCAGCTGTGCCGTCACTCCTCTCCTGTCACTAACTCTGGCTGCAGGTGTGCTGTCACTCCGCTCCTGTCAGTACATCTGGCTGCAGCTGTGCCACCACTCCTCTCCTGTCACTACCTCTGGCTGCAGCTGTGCGGTCACTCCTCTCCTGTCACTACCTCAGGCTGCAGCTGTGCAATCACTCCTCTCCTGTGACTACCTCTGGCTGCAACTGTGCCATCACTTCTCTCCTGTCACTACATCGAGCTGCAGGTGTGCCGTCACTCCTCTCCTTCATTACCTCTGGCTGCAGCAGTGCAGTCACTCCTCTCCTGTCACTACCTCTGGGTGCAGCTGTGCCGTCACTCCTCTCCTGTCACTACTTCTGGTTGCAGCTGTGCTGTCACTCCTCTCCTGTCACTACATCTGGCTGCAGGTGAGCTGTCACTCCTCTTCTTTCACTACCTATGGCTGCATGTGTGCTATCACTCCTCTCCTATCAGTACCTCCGGCTGCAGGTGTGCTGTCACTCCTCTCCTGTCACTACCTCTGGCTGCAGCTGTGCCGTCACTCCTCTCCTGTCACTACCTCTGGCTGCAGCTGTGCCGTCACTCCTCTCCTGTCACTACCTCTGGCAGCAGCTGTGCCGTCACTCCTCTCCTGTCACTACCTCTGGGTGCAGCTGAGCCGTCACTCCTCTTGTCACTACCTCTGGCTGCAGGTGTGCCGTCACTCCTCTCCAGTCACTAGCTCTGGCTGCAGCTGTGCCGTCACTCCTCTCCTGTCACTACATCTGGCTGCAGCTGTGCCATCACTCCTATTCCTTCACTACCTCTGGCTGCAGGTGTGCCGTCACTCCTCTAATGTCACTACCTCTGGCTGCAGCTGTGCCGTCACTCCTCTCCTGTCACTACCTTTGGCTGCAGCTGTGCCGTCACTCCTCTTGTCACTAGCTCTGGATGCAGCTGTGCAGTCACTCCTCTCATGTCACTACCTCTGGCTGCAGCTGTGCCATCACTCCTCTCATGTCACTACTTCTGGCTGCAGCGGTGCTGTCACTCCTCTCCCGTCACAACTTCTGGCTGCAGCTGTGCCGTCACTCCTCTCCTGTCACTACCTCTGGCTGCAGGTGTGGTGTCACTCCTCTCCTGTTACTACCTCTGGCTGCAGCTGTGCCGTTACTCCTCTCCTGTCACTACCTCTGGCTGCAGGTGAGCTATCATTCCTCTCCTGTTACTACCTCTGGCTGCAGCTGTGCAGTCACTCCTCTCCTGTCACTACCTCTGGCTGCAACAGTGCCGTCACTCCTCTCCTCTCACTACCTCTGGCTACAGTTGTGCCGTCACTCCTCTCCTGTCACTACCTCTGGCTGCAGGTGTGCTGTCACTCCTCTCTTGTCACTACCTCTGGCTGCAGCTGTGCCGTCACTCCTCTCCTGTCACTACCTCTGGCTGCAGCTGTACTGTCGATCCTCTCCTGTCACTACTTCTGGCTGCAGGTGTGCCGTCACTCCTCTCCTGTCAGTACCTCCTGGCTGCAGGTGTGCCATCACTCCTCTCCTGTCAGTACCTCTGGCTGCAGGTGAGCCGTCACTCCTCTCCTGTCATTAGCTCTGGCTGCAGGTGTGCTGTCACTCCTCTCCTGTCACTAACTCTGGCTGCAGCTGTGCTGTCACTCCTCTCCTTTCACTACCTCTGGCTGCAGGTGAGCCATCACTTCTCTCCTGTCACTACCTCTGGCTGCAGATGTGCTGTCACTCCTCTCCTGTCACTACATCTGGCTTCAGCTGTGCCATCACTCCTCTCCCATCACTACCTCTGGCTGCAGCTGTGCTGTCACTTCTGTCCTGTCATTACCTCTGGCTGCAGGTGTGCTGTCACTCCTCTCCTGTGACTACATCTGGCTGCAGTTGTGCTGTCACTGCTCTCCTGTCACTACTTCTGGCTGCAGCTGTGCTGTCACTCCTCTCCTGTCACTACCTCTGGCTGCAGGTGTGCCCTCACTCCTCTCCTGTCACTACCTCTGGCTACAGGTGTGCCGTCACTCCTCTCCTGTCACTACCTCTGGCTGCAGGTGTGCCGTCACTCCTCTCCTGTCACTACCTCTGGCTGCAGCTGTGCCGTTACTCCTCTCCTGTCACTACCTCTGGCTGCAGCTGTGCTGTCACTCCTCTCCTGTCACTAACTCTGGCTGCAGGTGTGCTGTCACTCCCCTCCTGTCAGTACATCTGGCTGCAGCTGTGCCATCACCTCTCCTGTCACTACCTCTGGCTGCAGCTGTGCTGTCACTCCTTTCCTGTCACTACCTCTGGCTGCAGCTGTGCAATCACACCTCTCCTGTGATTACCTCTGGCTGCAACTGTGCCATCACTCCTCTCCTGTCACTACATCGGGCTGCAGGTGTGCCGTCACTCCTCTCCTTCACTACCTCTGGCTGCAGCTGTGCAGTCACTCCTCTCCTGTCACTACCTCTGGCTGCAGCTGTGCCGTCACTCCTCTCCTGTCACTACTTCTGGCTGCAGCTGTGCTGTCACTCCTCTCCTGTCACTACATCTGGCTGCAGGTGAGCTGTCACTCCTCTTCTTTCACTACCTGTGGCTGCATGTGTGCCATCACTCCTCTCCTGTCACTACATCGGGCTGCAGGTGTGCCGTCACTCCTCTCCTTCACTACCTCTGGCTGCAGCTGTGCAGTCACTCCGCTCCTGTCACTACCTCTGGCTGCAGCTGTGCCGTCACTCCTCTCCTGTCACTACTTCTGGCTGCAGCTGTGCCATCACTCCTCTCCTGTCACTACCTCTGGCTGCAGGTGTGCCGTCACTCCTCTCCTGTCAGTACCTCCTGGCTGCAGGTGTGCCATCACTCCTCTCCTGTCAGTACCTCTGGCTGCAGGTGAGCCGTCACTCCTCTCCTGTCATTAGCTCTGGCTGCAGGTGTGCTGTCACTCCTCTCCTGTCTACCTCTGGCTGCAGCTGTGCTGTCACTCCTCTCCTGTCACTAACTCTGGCTGCAGCTGTGCTGTCACTCCTCTCCTTTTACTAACTCTGGCTGCAGGTGTGCTGTCACTCCGCTCCTGTCACTACATCTGGCTTCATCAGTGCCATCACTCCTCTCCCGTCACTACCTCTGGCTGCAGCTGTGCTGTCACTTCTGTCCTGTCATTACCTCTGGCTGCAGGTGTGCTGTCACTCCTCTCCTGTCACTAACTCTGGCTGCAGCTGTGCTGTCACACCTCTCCTTTCACTACCTCTGGCTGCAGGTGAGCCATCACTTCTCTCCTGTCACTACCTCTGGCTGCAGGTGTGCTGTCACTCCTCTCCTGTCACTACATCTGGCTTCAGCTGTGCCATCACTCCTCTCCCATCACTACCTCTGGCTGCAGGTGAGCCATCACTTCTCTCCTGTCACTACCTCTGGCTGCAGGTGTGCTGTCACTCCTCTCCTGTCACTACATCTGGCTGCAGTTGTGCTGTCACTGCTCTCCTGTCACTACTTCTGGCTGCAGCTGTGCTGTCACTCCTCTCCTGTCACTACCTCTGGCTGCAGGTGTGCCCTCACTCCTCTCCTGTCACTACCTCTGGCTACAGGTGTGCCGTCACTCCTCTCCTGTCACTACCTCTGGCTGCAGGTGTGCCGTCACTCCTCTCCTGTCACTACCTCTGGCTGCAGCTGTGCCGTTACTCCTCTCCTGTCACTACCTCTGGCTGCAGCTGTGCCGTCACTCCTCTCCTGTCACTAACTCTGGCTGCAGGTGTGCTGTCACTCCCCTCTTGTCAGTACATCTGGCTGCAGCTGTGCCATCACCTCTCCTGTCACTACCTCTGGCTGCAGCTGTGCTGTCACTCCTTTCCTGTCACTACCTCTGGCTACAGGTGTGCCGTCACTCCTCTCCTGTCACTACCTCTGGCTGCAGCTGTGCTGTTACTCCTCTCCTGTCACTACCTCTGGCTGCAGCTGTGCCGTCACTCCTCTCCTGTCACTAACTCTGGCTGCAGGTGTGCTGTCACTACCCTCCTGTCAGTACATCTGGCTGCAGCTGTGCCATCACCTCTCCTGTCACTACCTCTGGCTGCAGCTGTGCTGTCACTCCTTTCCTGTCACTACCTCTGGCTGCAGCTGTGCAATCACACCTCTCCTGTGATTACCTCTGGCTGCAACTGTGCCATCACTCCTCTCCTGTCACTACATCGGACTGCAGGTGTGCCGTCACTCCTCTCCTTCACTACCTCTGGCTGCAGCTGTGCCATCACTCCTCTCCTGTCACTACTTCTGGCTGCAGCTGTGCTGTCACTCCTCTCCTGTCACTACATCTGGCTGCAGGTGAGCTGTCACTCCTCTTCTTTCACTACCTATGGCTGCATGTGTGCTATCACTCCTTTCCTATCAGTACATCTGGCTGCAGCTGTGCCATCACTCCTCTCCTGTCACTACCTCTGGCTGCAGGTGTGCCGTCACTCCTCTCCTGTCAGTACCTCCTGGCTGCAGGTGTGCCATCACTCCTCTCCTGTCAGTACCTCTGGCTGCAGGTGAGCCGTCACTCCTCTCCTGTCATTATCTCTGGCTGCAGGTGTGCTGTCACTCCTCTCCTGTCTATCTCTGGCTGCAGCTGTGCTGTCACTCCTCTCCTGTCACTAACTCTGGCTGCAGCTGTGCTGTCACTCCTCTCCTTTTACTAACTCTGGCTGCAGGTGTGCTGTCACTCCGCTCCTGTCAGTACATCTGGCTGCAGCTGTGCCATCACTCCTCTCCTGTCACTACCTCTGGCTGCAGCTGTGCTGTCACTCCTCTCCTGTCACTACCTCTGGCTGCAGCTGTGCAATCACTCCTCTCCTGTGACTACCTCTGGCTGCAACTGTGCCATCACTCCTCTCCTGTCACTACATTGAGCTTCAGGTGTGCCGTCACTCCTCTCCTTCACTACCTCTGGCTGCAGCTGTGCAGTCACTCCTCTCCTGTCACTACCTCTGGCTGCAGCTGTGCCGTCACTCCTCTCCTGTCACTACTTCTGGCTGCAGCTGTGCTGTCACTCCTCTCCTGTCACTACATCTGGCTGTAGGTGAGCTGTCACTCCTCTTCTTTCTCTACCTATGTCTGCATGTGTGCTATCATTCCTCTCCTATCAGTACCTCCGGCTGCAGGTGTGCTGTCACTCCTCTCCTGTCACTACCTCTGGCTGCAGCTGTGCCATCACTCCTCTCCTGTCACTACCTCTGGCTGCAGCTGTGCCGTCACTCCTCTCCTGTCACTACCTCTGGCAGCAGCTGTGCCGTCACTCCTCTCCTGTCACTACCTCTGGGTGCAGCTGAGCCGTCACTCCTCTCCTGTCACTACCTCTGGCTGCAGGTTTGCCGTCACTCCTCTCCAGTCACTAGCTCTGGCTGCAGCTGTGCCGTCACTCCTCTCCTGTCACTACCTCTGGCTGCAGCTGTGCCGTCACTCCTCTCCTGTCACTACATCTGGCTGCAGCTGTGCCATCACTCCTATCCTTTCACTACCTCTGGCTGCAGGTGTGCCGTCACTCCTCTCATGTCACTACCTCTGGCTGCAGCTGTGCCGTCACTCCTCTCCTGTCACTACCTCTGGCTGCAGCTTTGCCGTCACTCCTCATGTCACTACCTCTGGATGCAGCTGTGCAGTCACTCCTCTCATGTCACTACCTCTGGCTGCAGCTGTGCCATCACTCCTCTCATGTCACTACTTCTGGCTGCAGCGGTGCTGTCACTCCTCTCCCATCACTACTTCTGGCTGCAGTTGTGCTGTCACTCCTCTCCTGTCACTACCTCTGGCTGCAGGTGTGGTGTCACTCCTGTCCTGTTACTACCTCTGGCTGCACCTGTGCCGTCACTCCTCTCCTGTCACTACCTCTGGGTGCAGCTGATCCGTCACTCCTCTCCTGTCACTACCTTTGGCTGCAGGTGTACCGTCACTCCTCTCCAGTCACTAGCTCTGGCTGCAGCTGTGCCGTCACTCCTCTCCTGTCACTACCTCTGGCTGCAGCTGTGCCGTCACTCCTCTCCTGTCACTACATCTGGCTGCAGCTGTGCCATCACTCCTATCCTTTCACTACCTCTGGCTGCAGGTGTGCCGTCACTCCTCTCATGTCACTACCTCTGGCTGCAGCTGTGCCGTCACTCCTCTCCTGTCACTACCTCTGGCTGCAGCTGTGCCGTCACTCCTCATGTCACTACCTCTGGCTGCAGGTGTGCCATCACTCCTCTCCTGTCAGTACCTCTGGCTGCAGGTGTGCCATCACTCCTCTCCTGTCTACCTCTGGCTGCAGCTGTGCTGTCACTCCTCTCCTGTCACTAACTCTGGCTGCAGCTGTGCTGTCACTCCTCTCCTTTCACTACCTCTGGCTGCAGGTGAGCCATCACTTCTCTCCTGTCACTACCTCTGGCTGCAGGTGTGCTGTCACTCCTCTCCTGTCACTACATCTGGCTGCAGCTGTGGCATCACTCCTCTCCCGTCACTACCTCTGGCTGCAGCTGTGCTGTCACTTCTGTCCTGTCATTACCTCTGGCTGCAGGTGTGCTGTCACTCCTCTCCTGTGACTACATCTGGCTGCAGTTGTGCTGTCACTGCCCTCCTGTCACTACTTCTGGCTGCAGCTGTGCTGACACTCCTCTCCTATCACTACCTCTGGCTGCAGCTGTGCCGTCACTCCTCTCCTGTCACTACCTCTGGCTGCAGCTGTGCCGTCACTCCTCTCCTGTCACTAACTCTGGCTGCAGGTGTGCTGTCACTCCGCTCCTGTCAGTACATCTGGCTGCAGCTGTGCCATCACTCCTCTCCTGTCACTACCTCTGGCTGCAGCTGTGCTGTCACTCCTCTCCTGTCACTACCTCTGGCTGCAGCTGTGCAATCACACCTCTCCTGTGATTACCTCTGGCTGCAACTGTGCCATCACTCCTCTCCTGTCACTACATCGGGCTGCAGGTGTGCAGTCACTCCTCTCCTTCACTACCTCTGGCTGCAGCTGTGCAGTCACTCCTCTCCTGTCACTACCTCTGGCTGCAGCTGTGCCGTCACTCCTCTCCTGTCACTACTTCTGGCTGCAGCTGTGCTGTCACTCCTCTCCTGTCACTACATCTGGCTGCAGGTGAGCTGTCACTCCTCTTCTTTCACTACCTATGGCTGCATGTGTGCTATCACTCCTTTCCTATCACTACATCTGGCTGCAGCTGTGCCATCACTCCTCTCCTGTCAGTACCTCCTGGCTGCAGGTGTGCCATCACTCCTCTCCTGTCAGTACCTCTGGCTGCAGGTGAGCCGTCACTCCTCTCCTGTCATTAGCTCTGGCTGCAGGTGTGCTGTCACTCCTCTCCTGTCTACCTCTGGCTGCAGCTGTGCTGTAACTTCTCTCCTTTTACTACCTCTGGCTGCAGCTGTGCTGTCACTTCTGTCCTGTCATTACCTCTGGCTGCAGGTGTGCTGTCACTCCTCTCCTGTGACTACATCTGGCTGCAGTTGTGCTGTCACTGCTCTCCTGTCACTACTTCTAGCTGCAGCTGTGCTGACACTCCTATCCTGTCACTACCTCAGGCTGCAGCTGTGCCGTCACTCCTCTCCTGTCACTACCTCTGGCTGCAGCTGTGCCGTCACTCCTCTCCTGTCACTAACTCTGGCTGCAGGTGTGCTGTCACTCCGCTCCTGTCAGTACATCTGGCTGCAGCTGTGCCATCACTTCTCTCCTGTCACTACCTCTGGCTGCAGCTGTGCTGTCACTCCTCTCCTGTCACTACCTCTGGCTGCAGCTGTGCAATCACTCCTCTCCTGTGACTACCTCTGGCTGCAACTGTGCCATCACTCCTCTCCTGTCACTACATCGAGCTGCAGGTGTGCTGTCACTCCTCTCCTGTCACTACTTCTGGCTGCAGCTGTGCCATCACTCCTCTCCTGTCACTACCTCTGGCTGCAGCTGTGTCGTCACTCCTCTCCTGTCACTACCTCTGGCTGCAGCTGTGCTGTCACTCCTCTCCTGTCACTACATCTGGCTGCAGGTGAGCTGTCACTCCTCTTCTTTCACTACCTATGGCTGCATGTGTGCTATCACTCCTTTCCTATCAGTACATCTGGCTGCAGCTGTGCCATCACTCCTCTCCTGTCACTACCTCTGGCTGCAGGTGTGCCGTCACTCCTCTCCTGTCAGTACCTCCTGGCTGCAGGTGTGCCATCACTCCTCTCCTGTCAGTACCTCTGGCTGCAGGTGAGCCGTCACTCCTCTCCTGTCATTAGCTCTGGCTGCAGGTGTGCTGTCACTCCTCTCCTGTCTACCTCTGGCTGCAGCTGTGCTGTCACTCCTCTTCTTTTACTACCTATGGCTGCATGTGTGCTATCCCTCCTCTCCTATCAGTACCTCCGGCTGCAGGTGTGCTGTCACTCCTCTCCTGTCACTACTTCTGGCTGCAGCTGTGCCATCACTCCTCTCCTGTCACTACCTCTGGCTGCAGCTGTGTCGTCACTCCTCTCCTGTCACTACCTCTGGCTGCAGCTGTGCTGTCACTCCTCTCCTGTCACTACATCTGGCTGCAGGTGAGCTGTCACTCCTCTTCTTTCACTACCTATGGCTGCATGTGTGCTATCACTCCTTTCCTATCAGTACATCTGGCTGCAGCTGTGCCATCACTCCTCTCCTGTCACTACCTCTGGCTGCAGGTGTGCCGTCACTCCTCTCCTGTCAGTACCTCCTGGCTGCAGGTGTGCCATCACTTCTCTCCTGTCAGTACCTCTGGCTGCAGGTGAGCCATCACTCCTCTCCTGTCATTATTCTGGCTGCAGGTGTGCTGTCACTCCTCTCCTGTCTACCTCTGGCTGCAGCTGTGCTGTCACTCCTCTTCTTTTACTACCTATGGCTGCATGTGTGCTATCACTCCTCTCCTATCAGTACCTCCGGCTGCAGGTGTGCTGTCACTCCTCTCCTGTCACTACTTCTGGCTGCAGCTGTGCCATCACTCCTCTCCTGTCACTACCTCTGGCAGCAGCTGTGTCGTCACTCCTCTCCTGTCACTACCTCTGGCAGCAGCTGTGCCGTCACTCCTCTCCTGTCAATACCTCTGGGTGCAGCTGAGCCGTCACTCCTCTCCTGTCACTACCTCTGGCTGCAGGTTTGCCGTCACTCCTCTCCAGTCACTAGCTCTGGCTGCAGCTGTGCCGTCACTCCTCTCCTGTCACTACCTCTGGCTGCAGCTGTGCAGTCACTCCTCTCATGTCACTACCTCTGGCTGCAGCTGTGCCATCACTCCTCTCATGTCACTACTTCTGGCTGCAGCGGTGCTGTCACTCCTCTCCCGTCACTACTTCTGGCTGCAGCTGTGCCGTCACTCCTCTCCTGTCACTACCTCTGGCTGCAGGTGTGGTGTCACTCCTCTCCTGTCACTACTTCTGGCTCCAGCTGTGCTCTCACTCCTCTCTTGCCGCTACTTCTGGCTGCAGCTGTGCTGTCACTCCTCTCGTCGCTACTTCTGGCTCCAGCTGTGCTCTCACTCCTCTCCTATCACTACCTCTTTCTGCGGCTGTGTTCTCACTCCTCTCCTGTCACTACCTCTGGCTGCAGGTGTGCCGTCACTCCTCTCCTGTCACTACCTCTGGCTGCAGCTGTGCCGTCACTCCTCTCCTGTCACCAGGGCCGGATTTGGACTTCCCAGTGCCCTAGGCCCGGTACCACCAACCGCCCCCCCCCCCCCCACCCACACACACACACACACACTCAGGGTGCATACATACATAAGACCATAGTCTTTGGAAAATGAAGGATCCCAGACCAATTGTACCCCCTTCCATGTAGTATGAAGGCCATACCTACAAAATCTATTCTATTGAGCTGAACTCCCCATCAGATAGAAATCTTTGCAAGATGCTGCACACAAAGATGCTGTACACATGCAACAGATCAGTATCTGCAAAAGATCTGTTCCTGCAAAAGATCAGTTTCTGCAAAATGCATTCATAGTCTATGATATCTGCAGATCCTCATACACACCTTGTTTAACAAACATTTATCTGCAGATCAGATCCACCAGGATGGATCTTCAGATCTGCAGATGATTGTCTGATCTGCAGATAATTGTCTGTTAAACAAGGTGTGTATGAGGATCTGCAGATATCATAGACTATGAATGCATTTTGCAGAAACTGATCTTTTGCAGCAACAGATCTTTTGCAGATATTGATCTTTTGAACGTGTTCAGCATCTTGCAAAGATTTTTATCTGATGGGGAGTTCAGCTCCATAGAATAGACTGTGTAGGTATGGCTCTCATACTCCATGGAAGGGGGTAAAATTGGTCTGTGATCTTTCATTTCCCAAAGACTGTGGTCTGATGTGTGTATGAGCCTTTAGGAAAATGAAAGATCACAGACCAATTTTACCCCCTTCCATGTAGTATGAGAGCCATACCTACACAGTCTATTCTATGGAGCTGAACTCCCCATCAGACAGAAATCTTTGCAAGATGCTGAACACGTTCAAAAGATCAGTATCTGCAAAAGATCTGTTCCTGCAAAATGCATTCATAGTCTATGATATCTGCAGATCATCATACACACCTTGTTTAACAGACATTCATCTGCAGATTAGATCCACCAGGATGTATTTTCAGATCTGCAGATGATTGTCTGATCTGCAGATGAATGTCAGGTGTGTATGGTGTGTATGATGATCTGCAGATCTCATAGACTATGAATGCAATTTGCAGGAACAGGCCTGTGGCAGGAACAGATCTTTTGCAGATACTGATCTTTTGTGTCTGTACAGCATCTGTGTGTGCAGAATCTTGCAAAGATTTTTTCTGATGGGGAGTTCAGCTCCATAGAAAATACTGTGAAGGTATGGCTCTCATACTACATGAAGGGTGGTAAGATTGGACTGTGATCTTTCTTTTTCCAAACACTTTAGTCTGATGTGTGTATGAGCCTTAACGATCACTTGTTTGCAGGATACCTATGAATGTTTTCTCTCTGAAAAATGATGAATGATTGTTTTTCCTGTTAGAGCAGTGAGTCCCTAATGCCTGGTACGCACCAGATAGATGGGTTGAATCGATTTTCCGATCACTTATACAAAATCGATTAGAAAAATGATCAGAAATCAGATTAGACCTGTCAGAAATAATCAATTCGAACCCATCTATCTGATGGCAAATTGCATGGTGTGTACCAGGCATGAAGTAGCAGAGCGGCATTCATCTCCCTCTCTGCTCTTCTGTAATCACAGATCTGTTGCATCTATTTTATAGTATTTATTGTACTGATTCTTTAACAGGTGTTTTTTTTACTGTTTGCCAACACGGTAAAAATATATATTTTTTAAATTTTTAGTGTATGTTATTACTTTTGGTATACAAAACAGAATGTAACAATACAAAAGTATACAACAGTACATTTGCAATTATAATTATAGAGAAGTTGTCTATCTCATACTAGACTACTGCTGCCTTTAAAATGAGCCAGCAAGGGGTTAAGATTTAGCTTAGAAGGGGCTGCCATAAATCTCTCTAAGGAAAAAAAAACCCTTATCTTTCTGTTTAAGATTTACAATCCAGGGGGAGAGAGGAGAAGGAATGGCTCAAGTCATTAACAGAGTCTGACCAGCAATACATTGTTTAGCCCAGCTTGAGTTGTAAAGTGGAAATAATTCTGTTAAAATGTTTACTTTTATTGGATCAGAAATTGTCTACATTGTGATCCATGTTTCTTTCACCCCTGGCAATAAACTGAAGCTTGTATGTTCAGTAGATAGCACTGTCTCATCGCACACCACGAAGTAAGGAAAATACACGGAGCTCTGGAATTCTGACTGTGTGTGCAGCAAAGCCGGGGCGCTTCGGAGCAGGAGAAATGAGTTATTTTGACATGCAGCCTCCTATATCTCTCAGGTCCTGCCGCCCTTTTATCCTTCTGATTTTTTTCCGCCCTAGGCCATGACCTTCGTGGCCTTTGCAGAAATCCGGCCCTGCCTGTCACTACCTCTGGCTGCAGCTATGCCGTCACTCCTCTCCTGTCACTACCTCTGGCTGCAGGTGTGCCGTCACTCCTCTCCTGCCACTACCTCTGGCTGCAGCTGTGCCGTCACTCCTCTCCTGTCACTACCTCTGGCTGCAGCAGTGCCGTCACTCCTCTCCTGTCACTACCTCTGGCTGCAGGTGTGCCGTCACTCCTCTCCTGTCACTACCTCTGGCTGCAGCTGTGCCGTCACTCCTCTCCTGTCACTACCTCTGGCTGCAGCTGTGCCGTCACTCCTCTCCTGTCACTTCCTCTGGCTGCAGCTGTGCCATCACTCCTCTCCTGTCACTTCCTCTGACTGCGGCTGTGCAGTCACTCCTCTCCTGTCACTACTTCTGGCTGCAGCTGTGCTGTCACTCCTCCTTTCACTACCTATGGCTGCATGTGTGCTATCACTCCTCTCCTATCAGTACCTCTGGCTGCAGGTGTGCCGTCACTCCTCTCCTGTCACTACCTCTGGCTGCAGGTGTGCCGTCACTCCTCTCCTGTCCCTACCTCTGGCTGCAGCTGTGCTGTCACTCCTCTCCTGTCACTACTTCTGGCTGCAGCTGTGCTGTCACTTCTGTCCTTTCATTACCTCTGGCTGCAGGTGAGCCATCACTCCTCTCCTGTGACTACATCCGGCTGCAGTTGTGCTGTCACTGCTCTCCTCTCACTACTTCTGGCTGCAGCTGTGCTGTCACTCCTCTACCATCACTACCTCTGGCTGCAGCTGTGCCGTCACTCCTCTCCTGTCACTTCCTCTGGCTGCAGCTGTGCTGTCACTCCTCTCCTGTCACTTCCTATGGCTGCAGCTGTGCCGTCACTCTTCTCCTGTCACTAACTCTGGCTGCAGCTGTGCCGTCACTTCTGTCCTGTCATTACCTCTGGCTGCAGGTGTGCTGTCACTCCTCTCCTGTGACTACATCTGGCTGCAGGTGTGCCGTCACTCCTCTCCTGTCAGTACCTCCTGGCTGCAGGTGTGCCATCACTTCTCTCCTGTCAGTACCTCTGGCTGCAGGTGAGCCATCACTCCTCTCCTGTCACTACCTCTGGCTGCAGATGTGCCGTCACTCCTCTCCTGTCACTACCTCTGGCTGCAGCTGTGCCGTCACTCCTCTCCTGTCACTACCTCTGGCTGCAGCTGTGCCGTCACTTCTGTCCTGTCATTACCTCTGGCTGCAGGTGTGCTGTCACTCCTCTCCTGTCACTACTTCTGGCTGCAGCTGTGCTGTCACTCCTCTCCTGTCACTAACTCTGGCTGCAGGTGTGCTGTCACTCCTCTCCTGTCTACCTCTGGCTGCAGCTGTGCTGTCACTCCTCTCCTGTCACTACCTCTGGCTGCAGGTGTGCCGTCACTCCTCTCCTGTCACTACCTCTGGCTGCAGGTGTGCCGTCACTCCTCTCCTGTCACTACCTCTGGCTGCAGCTGTGCCGTCACTCCTCTCCTGTCACTTCCTATGGCTGCAGCTGTGCCGTCACTCTTCTCCTGTCACTAACTCTGGCTGCAGCTGTGCCGTCACTTCTGTCCTGTCATTACCTCTGGCTGCAGGTGTGCTGTCACTCCTCTGCTGTCACTAACTCTGGCTGCAGGTGTGCTGTCACTCCTCTCCTGTCTACGTGTGTGTGTGTGTGTGTGTGTGTGCGTGCGTGCGTGCGTGCGTGCGTGTCTGTCCTCATGGTTGGTGGTCTGTGGGGCAGAGGGTGGCTGTGTGCTTTTTTTTAAGTGAGAAAGGGTTTCTGAAAATTGACTATTTGGGTGTGTTAAGACGTATGCAATTGGTGGCACTATTAGTTGGTTGGAGAGGGATCGTTCCTATGACTAGTATCCTTTGTGTGTGGTGGGCCTGCTGTATGTGATTATTGCTAACAACAATGTGGGGGAGGGCAAGCTTTCTTTATAACTGATACAAAGTCCTTAGTCTTGTCACAGATTGCCCAGAGGAGCCGATAGTCGTATCCCTTGGAGTGCCTTCAATGTTTCAAGTAATTAACTGTAAATACTTCTATACTTTTGTACATTTACATAGAGTTTGCCGCTAAAGCAGAATTGCAAGCACTGTGCACGCTATGCTGTGGTACTGCTTCTACCATGCGCTGGCAACTTGCGCTCACAACTTACTACCGTCCGCGGGTCAAGTGGCTTACTGACGCAATCCAAACCCACTTTGATTGGCCCAATAGGCTGCCTGTCAAGTTTTCAGACAGCCTACTGGTCCAATCAAAGTGCTGGGATTATAGCAACTGGACCTGCAGGGGCTCATGGTGTAGTTAGTGGAGCGGCTAATCGTCAGAAGGAGCGTATGAAAGTTACCAGCACAATGTTAGAGACGCTACTGCAGCATAGCGTGTGATGTTTTTGCACTCCTGTCATTTTGGCTGCGCTGCTTCCGCTTCACAGGTTGTTAAATCAACCTCAGTGCCTCACCCAAGACAATTGTATTACTTGTTTGTTTTGCTTGTAAATATGTTTTTTTTTTTTTCAACAGGTCAAGTTTCATTTATTCATATCGTTTTTAGTTGTTTTTAAGAAGTTGTACAATGTTTTTTTTTTTAGATGTACACTTATAGATTTCATTTTTACCTTACTAAGAAAACACTTTGGCTTTGTTCTCCTTTGCAGCAGCCCATTTTCATCAGAGCACAAGTCAGTCTTTAACCTACATTTCTCCCAGGGCGATGATGTAAAAACCGTGGCCTCCTCTCCCGCCACCCACCCACACCGACCATAGTTTTGCTCTTTTCATGTTCAATATTGTTCTTCCAGCAATGTTACTGCCGCACAACCCATAGGATTTTATTTATCATTCTAATTAGAAAGCTTGTGGAAAGAGACCAAATTTTTAATAAAACAATCGATAGGATGGGGCACAAAAATTTAAAATTTCAATTAAGGGTTGACAAAGGTGGCGTTTTTCGAATTGGAGAATCTAAAAGTGTATATTCAAATTTAAATAACAAATAAGACAATTGAAACAGCCATTAGTGGATCGCCCAGGGCCGGCCCGCCCATGAGGCGAGGTGAAACTTTTGCTGCCCCGTGGGTGTGGGGGAGGCGCCCGAGCTGGAGGGGATAGCGGGCAGGAAGGGGGGTATTGGGCCTAGCGGCGGGGAGCGGAGGACGGGGGACCCAGGCGAGAGAGGGGGGGATCCGACCCCCCTCCCCACTGCTAGGCCCAATACCCCCTTCCTGCCAGCTATCCCCTCCAGCTCGGGCGCCCCCACACCCACGGCCTGGGGGGGGGGGGGCGATTTCTTTCAAGATTGCCTCAGGCGGCAAAAAGTCTAGGGCCGGGCCTGGGATCGCCTAACAGGGATCAGAAAGGATTTTTTTCCCCATGCTATACTTATATTGTCCTTTTAGTGTGTCATGTTTTTTTTCGCCTTTCTCTGGTTCAATTCTTATTTTTTTTTTCTTTTTTTGAGGGTTTCCATATTTGTCTATTAAATTTTCCAAATTACATTGTAATGACATGTTAGATGGTTTGTGTTAGTGTTCTGAATAAATCTATTAGAAACCCTCAGAATCTGTGTTTCTGTGTTAATTTGATCACAACATGAATATAATGGAGAGATATATATAAATACAGTAATTCTAGATATATACAGTACATTCTAGATAGATATCTAGAATGTACTATATTTTCCGCCTATAAGACGCACTTTTGTACAACAAAAATGGGAAGAAAAAGTCCCTGCGTCTTATACGGCAAAGGCAGGGAATCCCCGAATTCTGAACGCCCACTGATACGAACCGCTGCCACGTCGGGGATTCCCTGCCTGTGTGCGTCCTCGTCTCCTCCTCCTGTCTAACCACCTGTCACTTCTGTCCTCGCCATGGTCCTCCTGTCCGCCAGCGGTGAAATCAGCTGCAGCCGGTAGCATATAGGCAGCCCCGGGTCCTCACAGCTAGGGAAGAACGGAGAACAGGGGCCAGCAGGATATGGAGCGGGGACAGTGGAACAGAACGCAGAGCAGGGGACAGCGGCACAGCACTAAATAGGTGAGCTTCGGGACTTGGCCAGCCACATGTAGTCAGAACGCGTTCTGGCCGGCCAAAGTCCAAAATTGTGCAGCATTTTGTACATTGGCCGCCTCAGGCAGCCACTTCGCATTGTGACCGGCCAGAACTTGAAGTTGTCAGACTTCGGGTTCTGGCCGTAACATATATAAAAGAATCCGGTGTACACATCAGATATATACAGTCACAATCAGATAGGTTTATCTTACTTTAAAAATGTGGGGACTGCTTTATTGAAGCAGGACAAGTAACTATTTTTTGATTGGTTTATTTCATTTTTGTGGGCTATACACAGCTATTGCTGTATATATAATTTATGATGACTATTATCTGAGAAATAGAACGTTATCATATTTGCTATTTTAATTACAGTTACAAATTCATTAGGAGTCTGAGTCGGTGCATTCTACTTCGCGTATTGGAAAACCAACAGTATTTAAAAATGATAATACAAATAAAGCTTGACTTTTTATTAGGAAGTAAATATTTAAAACAATTAGTAATCAAGCATTTCAGCCGCATCAAAATCGTTGCCATAATAAAACCCCTTGTAAATTCCCTGAGGGTCTGGAAAAGTGTTTCACACACTTTTTACGGTGCAAGATGGGATTGGACGCCTCCTCCCTTTCCCAAGATAGCCATAAATCCATGACGCAAAAGAACGATATGCGGTTCTATGGAGTTTTCTGAAAAATAAAATTGTAGTTAATGAAGAGTACACTTCTTTATAGATTAGAAGAGAACTGTAAAGGTAGCCATACACTGGTCGATTTGCCATTAGATCGACCAACTGACAGATCTCTATCTGATGAAATCTGATCAGAGAGGGATCAAATGGCTGCCTTTACTGCAAACAGAGTGTGAATCGATTTCAGCTTGAAACCGATCACAATCTGTTGAGCTGCTCCTGCCGCCTGTCTCCCCCCCCCCCCCCCCTGTATATATTACCTGAAGCTAGCTCCAGGTCCTCTTCTCTGCGCTGCACCGCATCCCGCACCGCATCCCAGCGTACACTGTGTCACTCCGTGACCAGGAAGCTCAAATACAGCACCCTCTATTTGAACTTCCTGGTCACTGGAGTGACACAGGAAGTTAAGCTAGCCATACACTGTACGCTGGGATGGAGCAGGAACAGAGTGGTGCAGCGTGGAGAAGATGCCCGGGAGCCAGCGTCAGGTAATGTATACCTGTATCGGATCGGCTGCCGCTAGCGACGCGCTCCTTACCCGTGGGTGATCGACGGTATTGATGGACCGATCCGATTTCGGGAGGAAATCGGATCGGCGGGTGTGTTTAGCGCGAATGATTGGCAGCAGATTCGATCCCAGTGATCGAATCTGCTGTCGAACGGCGGCAAATCGGGCCAGTGTATGGCCAGCTTAAGGATAGAGATTAGTTACCTGTGATATACATCGGCAGGAGGATGAGTTGTATTGTTCGGATGAGTCCTAAAAAGAGCTTCCACAATAATTGGGTTTGTGCAAAGGTGATGAAAGTCTGAGATTTGTGTAATACATTGTAAGTCATCAGGTATGAAAGACTTGATGTCCTCAGCATCCTGGCAGCAGATGCTTTCTAAGTCCGTTGGCATGGAAATACAGTTTCCACATAAACACCAGTTGCTGTTCCCAATTCTACCTGTAACTGGTGCATGGTCAGATGTTGATGCCTCTGACCCTTGATTGTCTGTCTGTAAGGGCCTTCTTGGATTGAATGGAAAGCTGCAATCTTCATCAAAACATGGGAAAGTAGCGTAGATCTCGTCCATAACCATTTGTGTCTAAATTAAGAAAACACACACATTACACTCTATAAAAGTACTAAAATTGATATAGACTTTGCAAATGATAAAAATAGCAAAATAATTAAATGGGTATAAAAATACTGTTTGTGGCCAACAAGATCCTTCCATTCATTCAGGTTTCCGAAGCAATTGAATTACCTTTCTAAACCACTATACATTTTTTCAACCACAATTGTCATTTTCACTAATCTAGGATCTCTTCTGCTCCATGCTTGTGGTGCGTTTCTACTTTTTGGCGAAGGGTTAAGGGCGCTGCCACATGACATATTTTACTATTCCGTTATCGAATTGCATTTATTTCCCCATTGCAAGTACACCGGGCCATCACAAGGCCACCCTCATCAGTGGTGCGTGGTTTATTTCAGTTTACAATTGCAGTGTCTGATGCAGTGTTGCTGTGTTTGTCAAGTCAATGGGAGTGCATGCAACTCACATTGCAAACATAGTGTTATGCGATTTGTACTGCGATTTCACATTGGGAACATTTTACATCAACCTTTGCATGTCAGGAAACACAATAGTGCACACAGATCAAACATGAAACTCACTGTGAAACATGCACTTGCCAGGAGCTGCTATCACAATGTCATTCTATGTCATCATGACCTCACTAACGCAGAGCTAGTGATAGGCCCACTGCACCTGATGGGGTGCTGGCAGGCAGAAGGATACTTTCCAAGCCTCCAGTAACATCTAGCAGCCTTGCTCTAACTCCTCGTGGTGTCTTTATCGGGTTCCAGCATCCAAGTACATAAGCTGGCCTGTCACCTGACCCAATGCGGGTCATGTGCGGCAGAAGATGGAAAGATGCTTGCAAGGAGATACATAAAGGCTGCTACTAGATGTCACTGTATGATCAGTGACTATTTCAGGGTGATTTTTTTTTTCTTGGATGCTCAAGCAACTGGCATGCACATTTATCTTTCATCAGGCTATCCCTGCTTATGCCCAGGGCCAGTTTAAGCAACAATGGGGCCCCAGGGCAAAATAACCCTGCCCCCCCCCCCCCCCCCCCCCAACATATACCCCGGAACAAAAATCAGCATTAAGGGACCTTTTTTGCAGCTGGTATAGTCAGGGTTCGAAGTCCCAATCGGTCGGAGCTCCACATTCTGGCTATCCCAGCCTGCATGGGGGACAAGGGGTTAAAAAGTTTCAGGAGGGGGGATCCCACATAATTTTTTTTGTTTTTTAAATTCCCACACTCTAAACATAAAAAAAATTGGGAAAATAGGAAAAAATGCCAGGGATCTTCATACAGTCATATTGCGGCTGTGTAGCGATCCCTGGCCAAAGCGCTGCGTATAGACTCCCTGGAAACCCCGTCAGGAAATTTATTGCGCTTTCGTTTGATGTATGTAAAATTACACTACAGTTAGGTTTGCTACTAAAAGTGACATTTACCGCATTTAAAAGTATACTTTTTTCCTTCTAAACTTTAAAATTGATTTTCTCAAAAACTATAAGGTCTTTTTGAAAAATTGTTTTCCCCTCTTATTCCTAATGATCTCCTTAACATATCCTGCAAATTTAGGGTTTCTAGCATTTAAGGTGGATTTGCTATTAACCATTAAAGTCGGCAGGTTTTTAAATGTGTATTTTTTCGACAGCTTTCGCCGCACCACTAATCCCTCTTCCGCGGTATGTATGCGGAGGGACCTGGCGACGAGCTGTCGCCGAACTGTCGCGCACACGCTCCCGTGTGCTAGCGACAATCTACAAAAGTAGCCCGTGAGTATGGGCCATTACTTAGCCCTGTGATGTCACAGGCCCTTGGAAGGTGCCAACATGGCTGGAGACATTTAACACCTTGAGAGACAGTGTGTCTCTAAAGACTATAGGTCCAGGAAGATTATCACCTGATTTAATTATCTCTGTGGGGAGCCGTTGTAATGTGTACAGTAGTGTATTCCAGGTGCTGGACCTTATTGTGTACAGATAGATAAGATAAACTGTTTAAAACTTAGTATAGTGAGTACCACATGGTTGGGATGGAAAATCCTTCCCAAAGGTGGGGGCTCTGCTGTTGTGTATAAATTGTCTTGTTTGACTGAATAAAGGGAGTAAAGCTGGCCATACACTGGCCCGATTTGCCGCCTTTTCGACAGAAGATTCGATCACTGGGATCGAATCTGCTGCCAATTGTTCACGCTACACACCGAATTTTGATCCAATTCATCCGATCCCGTCGATCGCTCCGTGCGGAAAATTAGCATCGATCGCCCGCGGTTAGGGAGCGCGTCTCTAGCGGCGTTCGAGTACCTGACAACAGACGCAATAGAGCCGCATACATTATCTGCTCCGCCGGCACGACTACCCCCGGTCACCGCTGCTCCGTGTCAGCGCTGGTCTCCGGCATGCTTCAGTTCCTCCTGCCCGGCAGGAAGTTTAAACAGTAGAGGGCACTCTACTGTTTAAACTTCCTGCCGGGCAGGAAGAAGTAAAGCATGCCGGGGCCGGAGACCAGAGCGGAGACGGAGCAGCGGTGACCTGGGGACTGGAGTCGCGCCGGCGGAGCAGGTAATGTATGCAGGCATGTGAGCGGGGGGGGGGGGGGGAGCGGCGGCAGCACCACCACCACAGATTGTGAACAGTTTCAGGCTGAAATCGGTTCACAATCTGTTTGCAGTAAAGGCAGCCATACGATCCCTCTCTGATCAGATTCGATCAGAGAGGGATCTATCTGTTGGTCGAATCTGATGGCAAATCGACCAGTGTATGGCTACCTTTACTGTTTGGAATCACAGAAGTTCAGAGTGCTGTCTCTTGCTTCTGTGCGGGCTTGCTTAAAGTGAACCTAAAGCCTGGAAAAAAAAAATTGAGATTAACTCACCTGGGGCTTCCCTCAGCCCCCTGCAGCCGATCGGTGCCCTCGCAGCCCCGCTCTGACGCTCCAGGACCCGAACACTTCCGGTGTCGCCGTCACCGGCCGACAGGCATAGGAACGCAAGTGATTTTTTCGCGTTCCCAGCCTGTATATCACCCCCTATGCTGCTATTGCGGCCAGGAGGGAACGCGAACAATCACTCGCGTTCCCATGCCTGTCGGCCGGTGACAGCCACACCGGAAGTGTTCGCCGGCGGGTCCTGGAGCGTCAGAGCGGGGCTGCGAGGGCACCGATCGGCTGCAGGGGGCTGAGGGAAGCCCCAGGTGAGTTAATCTCTTTTTTCCAGGCTTTAGGTTCACTTTAATGACATTGGTTCTGCCCAATGCATAGGTTTATCCCAGTACCGTCCTGCAGCTGAGTTAGTTCCTGAGGTTCTGGTAGCGTTGACTTGACGGAGTGGCCCGGGTCGGGGTCTAGCAAGCGGTTCCGTCACACATACCTCTTCCAGGATGGAACATTCATCAGAACTTTCTTGCACTTCTGTGTGGATACTACTCATGTGTAAAATCTTCAGACTCACTGGAAGTGTATGACTCATCCAGATTTACTAGATCTTCAAGAGTTTCTGGTTCACATTCAGTACTGGGACATTTTGAACCTATTGGATGATAATCTTACACGATTATAGATTTTTTTTATTTTTTTTTAATTATTTTTCAAAAACCAGTAATTATATGCCCCGAACTACAAAGATAAGTAACATATATGGCATGTTAGTAAAATGTGTTTCTCAGAAAACCTGCTTGATAGTCAAATACAGTACACTATTTTCCACTCACCAGTTGGGCTAATTTGACACTGGGCTATTTTTTTATTCAGAAAACAGGGTTACAGTGCAGGTAGAAAAGGCATACTGAGTGCGTTGTGCAAACCAATATTTGCCAATGCAAAAGATACATGTCAATGCATACTATGCCACCATGGGCAGCACGGTGGCATAGTGGTTAGCGCTCTTGCCTAGCAGCGCTGGGTCTCTGGTTCAAATCCCAGCCAGGTAAACATCTGCAAGGAGTTTGTATGTTCTCCCCGTGTCTGTGTGGGTTTCCTCCGGGCACTCTGGTTTCCTCCAACACCCCCAAAACATACAGAGAAGTTATTTGGCTTCCCCCTAAATTTGGCCTAGACTACAATACATATATACTACACGATCGATGCATAGACATAGGACTATGGTAGGGATTAGATTGTGAGCTTCTCTGAGGGACAGTTAGTGACAAGACTATATACTCTGTACAGCGCTGTGGAAGATGTCAGCGCTATATAAATACTAAATAATAATAATGCTACTGTAAAGGCTTCTGAAGGCAGTGGATGCACCTGCACAGCCCACGTGCTTGGTACTAGCGCTTGACAGGCACCCCCTCTCTGCCCCCAGAGTCTCACATCTGAGCGTGGCCGCTGCCAGGCTCAAGTGTAACAAGTTGTGGTCCTCTGCTGCCAGGTTACTTCACCACTTGACACGCGTGGTGCTACAACCGTTGCCATATGGCTGTATTTACATTGAAAGGCAGAGACTAGCAGAGACAGAACTAGACTACAGGTTATCAACCTGTTCTAGTCATATGGTGGAGGGCTGGTGGCGCCAACAGAGCACCACAAGAGTGATGTTATGTGGGGGCTGGATAGTGGGGAGAACCAGGGCAGATAGTCCCCCAGTATATGTAGCCACGCATGGGAGCCCCCAGTATAGGTTAGCCATGGATGGGTGCTCCTGGAGGATGTAGCAGTAGGTGAGCGTGGGCACAGAGCAGTTACAAATCACCTTCCGGCATGCACACTGCATCCATCTTCTCCCTCCTAGGCATCCATTGCATTTGTAACAGGCCCCGTGAGGTCATACCTGCATGTCATCACAGTGGCCACGCGTGTGTGGATCCCAGAAGGTAATATGTAACTGCTCTGTGTCCACGCTCACCCACCTCTACACCTCGGTCAGTCGCCCACTCCGGCTACCACCACAAATGGCCATGGGTAGAAAACCACTCAGCCAATCGACCCAAGTGATCCACCAGTTTGACAAGCAGCGGATGAATCTTGCCCGAGTCGTCCAATAACGACTGCCTGTGCTGGGAATCCAGCATTTGCACATTATTATTATTAGTATTATTATTTATTTAGCTCCTACATCTTCCGCAGCACTGTACAGAGTATATTGTCTTGTCACTAACTGTCCATCAGAGGAGCTCACAATCTAGTCCCTACCATAGTCATATGTCTATGTATGTATCATGTAGTGTGTGTATCGTACTGTAGGGCCAATTTAGGGGGAAGCCAATTAACTTATCTGTATGTTTTTGGAATGGTTGAGGAAACCGCAGTGCCCGGAGAAAAAACAAGTCGATACAGGGAGAACATACAAACTCCTTGCAGATGTTGACCTGGCTGGGATTCGAACCTGGGACCCAGCGCTACAAGGCGAGAGCGCTAACCACGACGCCACCATGCTGCCCATGTCTGCCCCTGATGTGCTAATGTTGCATTCCCGGCACAAGCAGTCCTTATTGGACAACTCGGTCAACATTCATCAAGCTTGTGGACAGAGCTTTACAGTATAGCAACATATTCAACCACACTGCTAGCAAAGGTGTGTTCAAACATGGGCATGAAATAACAGCAATTGAATATTTGAAATGTTTACATTATTATACAATCCACTATTGTAAATTATCGGGTAATTTACTGATATTCTACCATCACCCTCTGTACTTCACACTATGCAATGTGACTATACAATCTTACAAACATCCATGTACTATAAACACCAATAAGTTTCAGGTAGTGTCTTACACCAGTGTTTCTCAACATTTCATTGGTATGTACCCCTTTTAAAACCCTGTACTCACCAAGTACCCCCTAGTGTAGTAAACATTATCGCAAGTACCCCTCGACAAATATATATTTAATCATAGTACATGATAATTGGTTTTAAACAATTACAAACATTTACTATTGCTTTTAACTAAAATGCTAATTTGGTGCTGTTTAAATAACATTTATCAACTTCTAAAACTCTAAATTTGTTGTTCTTAGGCAAGTATGTCAAGTCCGAGTACCCCCTGGGACCATCAGAAGTACCCCCTGGGGTACGCGTACCCAGGGCCGGATTACCGACCAGGAAACAAAAGCAGTCGCTTGGGGCCCCCATTCAGAGTCAAAGGGGCCCCATTAGCACATAAACCAGCCCTTGCCATCCTGTCAGCGGTGGCTGGATGGTATAATGGTTAAAGGGACTCTGAGCAGTGCAGTAGCTATGGAAAGATTCATATCATTTTAAAGCTCTCTTTCTCCTCTTTCCAATGATATCTAAACGGCTGCTCTATGCCTTTTAGTTTTCGATATTTTCGCGATTGAAAACGCGGCCACAGGACGACTTTTCTCCAAAGTCAGAGGTGGCTGGATGGTATAATGGCTAAAGGGACTCTGAGCAGTGCAGTAACTATGGACATATGCATATCATTTTAAAGCTCTCTTTCTCCTCTTTCCAATGATATCTAAACGGCTGCTCTATGCCTTTTAGTTTTCGATATTTTCGCGATTGAAAACGCGGCCACAGGACGACTTTTCTCCAAAGTCAGAGGTGGCTGGATGGTATAATGGCTAAAGGGACTCTGAGCAGTGCAGTAACTATGGACATATGCATATCATTTTAAAGCTCTCTTTCTCCTCTTTCCAATGATATCTAAACGGCTGCTCTATGCCTTTTAGTTTGATATTTTCGCGATTGAAAACGCGGCCACAGGACGACTTTTCTCCAAAGTCAGCGGTGGCTGGATGGTATAATGGTTAAAGGGACTCTGAGCAGTGCAGTAACTATGGAAAGATGCATATCATTTTAAAGCTCTTTTTCTCCTCTTTCCAATAATATATAAACAGCTGCTCTATGCCTTTTAGTTTTTGATATTTTCTCGATCAAAATCACGGCCACAGGACGACTTTTCTCCAAAGTTGGCAGCTCGATTCAGCGCAATGAAATATAAGGAACCCAGGGGGATATAATTACAAACATCATGCTGGTAGGTGTGAGGATGTAATGAATTAGTTGTGGGTATGCTTAAAGGCATATCCACAGGCACTGCTTGGAGTCCCTTTAAGGGCTCTGCCGCTGACACAGGAGACCAGGGTTCGAATCTCAGCTCTGCCTGTTCAGTAAGCCAGCACCTATTCAGTAGGAGACCGTAGGCAAGTCTCTCTAACATTGCTACTGCCTATAGGGCACGTTCTAGTGGCTGCAGCTCTGGCGCTTTGAGTCCACCAGGAGAAAAGCGCGATATAAATGTTATTTGTCTTGTCTTGTCAAATGATGCCGTGCGCTGCTGATTGTCTTCAGAGCCAGGCTCTCCTCCTAGGTCCCCCTCCTGCTACTGTGCGCTCTGCCGCTGCCCACTCCACCCTCCCTTCCCCCAGAGAACCACAGCTGCAGCAAGAATGATAGCAGCAGATGGCAAACGCTCACTCACCTATCCATGATCCAAGCAATAGAGATCCCATCATCTGAAACCCATCTGTCTCTTCTACAGTGCAGCCGCTCGCTATGAAACTTCCTGATTCTCAGATCAGACATGAAGTAGGAAGTAGTAATAGTAGTAGTAACAGAGCGGCAGCACTCTAGAGGAGACAGATGGGCTCCGGATGACGGGACCTCTATTGCTTGGATCGCAATAGGTGAATGTGATTCATCTGGTGCTGTCATTCTCCCCCACTGCGGCTGCCTTCTCTGCTGGACTATCGTATTCACTGGGATGGAGGCTGTATGGTGGCTGTCTAGTTTGGGAGGAAATTGGTTGTTCGGTGGTGGGAGTGGTTATGTAATTCTGTCTGGGGAACGGCTTCCGGTTTGGCGGTGTCCAGAGCTTTCTGCTATTGCCAGGCTGGAGATGCAGGGGGAAAGTGCTGCTGTGATATCTGGCGCCCTCTTCACAGGGGTGCCCCAGCCCCTGAGTGCAAATGTCCCAGCCATTCATCTCTCACTCTGCATTTTGCCGCTGCTATTCCCTGCATTGTGCACCCACAGAGGAAAGCGTGCTGTTGCCCATAGCAACCAGTAGCTTGGCTGCCCGGTGTGTGCGACATATTGCTGTGCAGCTGCATCTTCTGATTCTATTACGACATGATGGGGGGGGGGGGGCCCAAATCAGTTACTTTGCTTAGGGCCCCATTTAGCCTTAATCCGGCTCTGCGCGTACCACATGTTGAGAACCTAGGTCTTATACTACATAAAAGTAGTAAGATTGGAGATTGATTGTACAGTCAGACTGCATACAGTGTGGCCATCCTTTAAGGTAGCCATACACTGGTCGATTTGCCATTAGATCGACCAGCTGACAGATCCCTATCTGATCGAATCTGATCAGAGAGGGATCGTATGGCTGCCTTTACTGCAAACAGATTGTGAATCGATTTCAGCCTGAAACCGATCACAATCTGTGGAGCCGCTGCTGCCGCCTGTCCCCCCCCCCCCCTGCATACATTACCTGAAGCTGGCTCCGGGTCCTCTTCTTGGCGATGCACCCCACACCGCATCCCAGCATACACTGTGTCACTCCGTGACCAGGAAGTTCAAATAGAGCGCCCTCTATTTGAACTTCCTGGTCACTGGAGTGACACAGGAAGTTAATGTACGCTGGGATGGAAGCAAGAGAGAAGCGCGGAGAAGATGCGGAGAAGATGCCCGGGAGCCAGCGTCAGGTAATGTATAACTGTATCGGATCGGCCGACGCTAGCGACGCGCTCCCTACCCGCGGGCGAACGGACCAATCCGATTTTGGGAGGAAATCGGATTGGTGGGTGCGTTTAGCGCAAACGATTGGCAGCAGATTCTATCCCAGTAATCAAATCTGCTGTCGAATCGGCGGAAAATCGGGCCAGTGTATGGCCAGCTTTACTCTCAAATGAACTCTCCTCTATCTAAAGCCTAATACACACAATGAGATTTTATTGCTGATTTACTGCCAGATCTAGTATGTCCAGCATGACCTTTCTTATTTCCAACCGATTTTCCTTACACTGGAATGGGAAATCAATCGGAAATCAGATCGGCTGTGTTGGAAATAGTTGATCTGGCAGCACATCTGCCAGAAAATCTCATTGTGTGTATTAGGTATTAGCCTAAAGCCCAATCTACAAGATATAATTCTTTATTCGATTACGATTCTATTTACGATCCGATTAAATCCGACATGTCCGATCGGGATTCGATTGTTTTGCAATGGCAAATCAAATTGAATAGAATCCAGATCGGACATGTTGGATTTAATCGGATCGCAAATAGAATCGTAATTGAATAAAGAATCGTATCGTGTTGATTGGGGTTAATACGAACCACACACACTACAGCCCGGAGTACGAAATACAATGTAGCCTACCTCTGCTGCACTACTTCTCCCAGCAAGTTGCTATAGATCCGCACATCCACTGCAGCAGCAGCATGATTACACAATTCTACCATTCCCCATATGCTCTCTCCCGCACACCTCTGGTATTTATAGCCAGAGAAGTGTTGGTGATGCTATAGATGACAATGTAAAGGCACACCAGTAAATTCAGGAGGTGCCTGATAAAGTAGCACTGCAAGATCCCATAATGAAGAGCCTCCATTTTCAGGCTCAGGTGCCCACCATCTTTTAGCCGCATCTACACGAGTAGATGCGGCCACGATGCTCCTTATCAATCGAGCCGCTGATGCGGCTAGATTGATAAGATCCGACAGGACGGATCTCCGCACCGCCGATTCCCTGCTCGCTTCCCGCGAGGGGACAATGGCAGGGAATCGAGCGGAAGAGGCAATCCGGTGGCTAAAGGCCCATACACACGTCGGATTTTAGCGAACGACCCGTCGTTTGAACGTTTTCGCGTCAAATCCGACGTGTGTACAGACTATCGTTCAGGTGATAAGACTGGTTACCAGCGATCCGCCCGGCGGATCGTTGGTAACCAGTCTTATCACCCGAACGATAGTCTGTACACACGTCGGATTTGACGCGAAAACGTCCGAACGACGGAACGTTCAAACGACGGGTCGTTCGCTAAAATCCGACGTGTGTATGGGCCTTAACCGAGCTGCCGGATCGCAGCCTCATCTACCCGTGTAGATGAGGCTTTAGACCTAACATCTCCGGCACATCGATTGTAGTCGAACGTAGATTGATGGTCCATACCATTATAATAAATCATATTGGGTGGCAATCTATACTTGCATGGGCACCTCTATACAGAACACATCACATAACTGGATGCAACAACAGTTACAATTCACTCCTGGCTCTGCTGAGATGGACCGCTTCTGAAAAGACCTGCTGCCACCATTACAAAAATTAAAAATAAGCAGAACAAAAAAAAAAAACAAAAAAAAAAAGTCATTATGTCACTGCAGAGTAATACTATTATCTGGATTGTATTAAAAAAAAAAAAAGTTTTATAAATGAAAGTAGGTTTGTTAACCAGGATTAGTCTTACCTTGAATTTATCTATGTAAATCCAGGAACAGATGTATCTGCAGGTATGTCGGTCTTCTTCCACAGTTTGTGTTCCAATACACTGCTTCTTAAGAACAAGCGACACCCATGCTAACCTAGAAATAAAAAACACACATATAAGTAGATAAATACCACTTCTACTTGCATAACAGATGTATTGTGCTATCCACGTACTGATTCCTGTGAATTTTATAAAGGAAAAGCAGAAAATTCTATTCAAGGCAGTGGCCATCTTGCCAAGCTAATGCTGACATCATATCCTCCCCGACTTTTGTTTTCCCCGCTCCCTTCTCTTGCTCATTGTGTATTCATTAGCTGTCCTCCTCCCAGAGTCTTCAGACACTCCCACTGAGGTGTATACTAGGAACTACACTGTCTCATCCTCCAATCGCTGATTCACCTCAGCCTTGCTTGTAAACACAAGTGATAAGATAAGAAAGCTAGGCAGGGAAATAAATGGAAGAGGAGAAATATTTTATAGATAAAAAGAACTCCCAGCATTCAACTCTTTGGCACTGTTTGGCACTAGGGCCAGTGCTCCTAAAGTATGTGATAACTCCAAACCATTACAGCAGAAAAAAAGTTTTGCAAGTTTTGAATGCAGGATTAGCATCTTTAGGTGGGGGTGATGACTCCCTGGGGGGAGGGGGGTGGCATCTGGGAGTCCCCTTTAAGAAGGGGACCCCAGATGCCCACCCCCTCCCAGCAGAAATGAGTATAGGGTTACAAAGTACCTCTTACCCATTTCCACAAAGGGTTAAATAAAATAAAAACAACCACGAAAAAAATCCTTTAATGTTCTTAATTAACCAGAAATACTTACCTGTAGCTTTAAAAAAAAAAAAAATCCCACACCAATATCCTCGGTAAATGATCCCACGAATACAGTATCCTCTTATCTTGCGATCTTCAATTAAGTTGATTGAAGATCTCTGCCGCCCCCCACATAGCAGAGAATGCGTTCTTTGGGACGCATAGCTGCCGTCTCCCGCTGTCTCTCCCCACCTGCCTTCACCCGTCACCCTCACACCGGGTGCCAGCCTAGCCGAGGGTGACGGGTGAAGGCAGGTGAGGAGAGACAGCGGGAGACGGCAGCTATATGTCCTGCACAGGACGCATTCTAAGCTATACTAACGGTTCATGAATGAGCCAGTTCTTTTTAATGAATCGGCTCTTTTTTCTTTGTAACTTTAAAATCGATTTTCTCAAAAAGTAGAAGGCCTATTTAAAGAAAAAAAAAAAAAAAAAAAAAAAAAAAAAAAAGAAAAAGTTCCTCTTGTTCCCACTGTTTTTGTGTTTCTAGCTTTTAAAGGGGCTTTGCTATTAACCGCTAAATTCGGCAGGGGTTTAAATTTTCTCACGGTCAGAAGTAGAATTTTAAAATAGATTTTCTCACAAACTATGAGGTCTTTTTGACATTTTTATTTTCCCTCTTGTAGTCATTGAAAAAAAACTCAGGTGTTAGACCACTTGAAACATCTTTTCCATCACTTTTCTGGCCAGCATTAATGTTTCTAGTTTTCAGAGTTCGCCTCCCCATTAAAGTCTATTGCGGTTTGCAAAAGTTCATGCAAACCGAACTTTTGCGGAAGTTCGCGGTTCCGAACTGAAAATCGGAGGCCATCTCTAGTCCTGACAATCTTGGGAGTTGATGGGACGTATCTTCTTCTGAGCACTGTACTTTGGTCCAGGGCCGCACAACATCAGCACGACCTCGCACAGAGCTGCCGGGTGGCCTTCCTCTGGGTTTGCCTCTACCTTTTTTGTCCATATCGGGGGGGGGGGGGGGGGGGGGAAAGGTATGCACTGACTTGACTAATACAATGTGCAGTCACACAGGTGCAGTTAACAGGTATGCACGGAGTGGTATATCCCACTGCGTGCACTCACGTAGGTAGGTGGGTGCACTCAACACAACAGGTAGGTATATGCAGTGATGGGTATTACAAATGTGCACCTGGCACATGCACGTACCATGAACAGGTACAGTGACTGGTGGTATTAAATATCACACTGCGTGCACTCACTTAGGTAGGTGGGTGCACTGTGAACAACAGGTAGGTATATGCAGTGATGGATGGGTATTATAATGTACACCTGTCACACACAGACAGGTACCAGTCAGGCACAGTGACACTGCTTGCGCTCACATAGGTAGGTGGGTGCACTGAAGTGAACAACAGGTAGATATATGCAGTGATGGGTATTATAATGTGCACCTGGCACAGTAGTAATTATACCACCAAGGGGCCAAAGGCCAGCTGCAACTGACTGACAGGGCTGTATATAATGCAAATGGGCCACACACACACACAATAAGGATCAGCAATAAGGATCAGCAAGGAGCAAGCTAACAAGCCTACAAGAGCCCAAGTAAGCTTTCCCTATAGGTCTCTGCACAGCAGCTCTCCCTTCTCTAATTACTGCAGGCACACGAGTGAATGAAAATCCTGACACTGCCTGTGTTTTATAAGGGGGTGGGGCTCCAGGAGTGTAGCCTGATTGGCTACAATATGCCTGCTGACTGTGATGTAGAGGGTCAAAGTTTACCCTAATGATGCACTATGGGGGCAAATGAAACTTCCGGAAAAGTTTGCGGTTCTCCGCGATCGCGAACCACGGAAGTTCCCCGGGAACCGGTCGGGCCATCTCTATTTCTAAATGTTTTCAAGTTCCAGTGGCTACAATGCAAAGTGTTATTAAAAAGATGTCCTGCACTGTAGAAAATCTCAGAGGACGTGGTCGAAAGCCAAAAGTGACACCTGTGCTGTCCAGGAGGACAGTGAGAGGTGAAAAACAATCCAAGGATCACCACCAAAGCCATCCTGGTGAATCTGGGCACTTCTGGTGGCAATGTCTCAAGGCAGACAAGAAAACGGACACTGCACACTGCTGGGTACTGGGTAGGGATGCTCATTCAGATTCCGCGGAAATGCAATTTCCGAAATTCCGATCGAAAATACACAGCAAAAGTGGTGAAGAGATGGTTAGCAGACAACAACATTAACGTTTTGAAGTGGCCCAGCCACAGTCTTGACTTGAATCTAATTGAGAATCTGTGGAGGGAGCTAAAGATCAGGGTGATGGCAAGAAGACCCTCCAACTTGAATAATTTGGAGCTTATTGCTAAAGATGAATGGGCCAAAATACCTGTGGAGACATGCAAAAAGCTGGTCTGCAATTATAGGTTTTGATCGCTATAATAGCCAATGGAGGTTTTTCTATTGATTATTGAGAAGGGTATGAATAATTTTGGACTGGACACTTGCTCAAATGAAAATAAAAGCTGAGATTATACCCCCCCCCCCCCCCCCCACACACACACACACACACACACTAGTGTTGGGCGAACAGTGTTCGCCACTGTTCGGGTTCTGCAGAACATCACCCTGTTCGGGTGATGTTCGGGTTCGGCCGAACACCTGATGGTGTTCGGCCAAACTGTTCGGCCATATGGCCGAACTAAGAGCGCATGGCCGAACGTTACCCGAACGTTCGGCTAGCGCTGTGATTGGCCGAACGGGTCACGTGTAGTGTTGGGCGAACATCTAGATGTTCGGGTTCGGGCCGAACATGGCCGAACTCCGAACATAATGGAAGTCAATGGGGACCCGAACTTTCGTGCTTTGTAAAGCCTCCTTACATGCTACATACCCCAAATTTACAGGGTATGTGCACCTTGGGAGTGGGTACAAGAGGAAAAAAAAAATTTAGCAAAAAGAGCTTATAGTTTTTGAGAAAATCGATTTTAAAGTTTCAAAGGGAAAACTGTCTTTTAAATGCGGGAAATGTCTGTTTTCTTTGCACAGGTAACATGCTTTTTGTCGGCATGCAGTCATAAATGTAATACATATAAGAGGTTCCAGGAAAAGGGACCGGTAACGCTAACCCAGCAGCAGCACACATGATGGAACAAGAGGAGGGTGGCGCAGGAGGAGAAGGCCACGCTTTGAGACACAACAACCCAGGCCTTGCATGAGGACAAGAAGCGTGCGGATAGCAATTTGCATTTTGTCGCCATGCATAGAGTTGAGCTGAAATTTTCGTAATTTCGCATTACTATAATTACGCATGCGAAATTTGCGATTACGATGCGAAATTAGCGTAGCGAAATTGCCATTAAAATCGTAATTGAAAATACCGTAAGCGTAATTTTCAACGCGAAATTTCGCGTTTCGTTCATGCCGTAATTTCGCATTAAACGCTACCGTAATTTCGCGTTAAACCATAACGCTCCGTATAATATAAAAAAGCTGCCGACTTTAAGGGTTAATAGCAAAGCCCCCTTAAATGCTAAGAGCCTCAAATTTGGAGAATATATTAAGGAGATCAGGAGGAATAAGAGGAAAAAAATTTTTTTCAAAAAGACCTTATAGTTTTTGAGAAAATCGATGTTAAAGTTTCAAAGTAAAAATGTATACATTTAAAAACCCGCCGATTTTAACGGTTAATAGCAAAGCCTGCTTAAAGTTTAGGAACACCAAATTCCTAGGGTATATTAAGGGGATCAGTGGGAATAAGAGGAAAAAAATTTTTTTCAAAAACACCTTATAGTTTTTGAGAAAATCGATTTTTAAGTTTCAAGGGCAAAAATGTCTTTTAAATGCGGAAAATGTCAGTTTTTTTTGCACAGGTAACAATAGTGTATTATTTTCATAGATTCCCCCAAGTGGGAAGAGTTTTACTTACTTCGTTCTGAGTGTGGGAAATATAAAAAAAAAAACGACGTGGGGTCCCCCCTCCCAGACCTCTTTAACCCCTTGTCCCCCATGCAGGCTGGGATAGCCAGAATGCGGAGCACCGGCCGCGTGGGGCTCCGCACCCTGACTATACCAGCCCGCATGGTCCATGGATTGGGGGGTCTCGGAAGGGGAGGGGCAGCCAAGCTTTCCCCTCCCCCTCCGAGCCCTTGTCCAATCCAAGGACAAGGGGCTCTTCTCCACCTCCGATGGGCGGTGGAGGTGGAGGCCGCGATTTCCTGGGTGGGGGGTTCATGGTGGAATCTGGGAGTCCCCTTTAAAAAGGGGTCCCCCAGATGCCCACCCCCCTCCCAGGAGAAATGAGTATAGAGGTACTTGTAGTACCCCTTACCCATTTCCTTTAAGAGTTAAAAGTAAATAAACACACAAACACATAGAAAAAGTATTTTAATTGAACAAAAAACATAACCACGAAAAAAGTCCTTTAATATTCTTAATTAACCATTAATACTTACCTGTCCCTTTAAATAAATGATCCCACGCAATATCCTCGGAAATGTTCTATCAGTTACAATGTAACAAAGTTATTACAATATAACAACTTTGTTACATTGTAACTACGCCGCACCCGACGTCACTCACCGCCGCCGCTGCCTCCGCGCTGCAGGACCCGACAGAGCTCTGAGCTATAGCTCAGTGCTCTCGAAAGCATCTTTGTATTTGGGCTCCAAGGAGCCCCATTGGTCCTTAGCAGACCAATGGGGTTCCTTCTGATTTGAAGGAACCCCATTGGTCTGCTAAGGACCAATGGGGCTCCTTGGAGCCCAAATACAAAGATGCTTCTCAGAGCTCTGAGCTATATAGCTCAGAGCTCTGTCGGGTCCGTGCAGGACGCTAAGTCCCCGCCGGCTCCGCTGCCCTCCCCGCCTCTCCCACATGTCACCCACATGTCACCCACATGTGGGTGACATGTGGGTGACAGATGTGGGCGGGGTGGACAGCGGGAGCTGCGGGGACTTAGCGTCCTGCACGGACGCGTATGCGGCGGCTGAGCGGCGAGTGGCGTCGGGTGCGGCGTAGTTACAATGTAACAAAGTTGTTACATAATAACTTTGTTACATTGTAACTGATAGAACATTTCCGAGGATATTGCGTGGGATCATTTATTTAAAGGGACAGGTAAGTATTAATGGTTAATTAAGAATATTAAAGGACTTTTTTCGTGGTTATGTTTTTTGTTCAATTAAAATACTTTTTCTATGTGTTTGTGTGTTTATTTACTTTTAACTCTTAAAGGAAATGGGTAAGGGGTACTACAAGTACCTCTATACTCATTTCTCCTGGGAGGGGGGGTGGGCATCTGGGGGACCCCTTTTTAAAGGGGACTCCCAGATTCCACCATGAACCCCCCACCCAGGAAATCGCGGCCTCCACCTCCACCGCCCATCGGAGGTGGAGAAGAGCCCCTTGTCCTTGGATTGGACAAGGGCTCGGAGGGGGAGGGGAAAGCTTGGCTGCCCCTCCCCTTCCGAGACCCCCCAATCCATGGACCATGCGGGCTGGTATAGTCAGGGTGCGGAGCCCAACGCGGCCGGTGCTCCGCATTCTGGCTATCCCAGCCTGCATGGGGGACAAGGGGTTAAAGAGGTCTGGGAGGGGGGACCCCACGTCGTTTTTTTTTTATATTTCCCACACTCAGAACGAAGTAAGTAAAACTCTTCCCACTTGGGGGAATCTATAAAAATAATACACTATTGTTACCTGTGCAAAAAAAACTGACATTTTCCGCATTTAAAAGACATTTTTGCCCTTGAAACTTAAAAATCGATTTTCTCAAAAACTATAAGGTGTTTTTGAAAAAAAAAAATTTTCCTCTTATTCCCACTGATCCCCTTAATATACCCTAGGAATTTGGTGTTCCTAAACTTTAAGCAGGCTTTGCTATTAACCGTTAAAATCGGCGGGTTTTTAAATGTATAAATTTTTACTTTGAAACTTTAACATCGATTTTCTCAAAAACTATAAGGTCTTTTTGAAAAAAAAAATTTTCCTCTTATTCCTCCTGATCTCCTTAATATATTCTCCAAATTTGAGGCTCTTAGCATTTAAGGGGGCTTTGCTATTAACCCTTAAAGTCGGCGGCTTTTTTATATTATACGGAGCGTTACGGTTTAACGCGAAATTACGGTAGCGTTTAATGCGAAATTACGGCATGATACGACTGTAATGCGAAAATTACGCGAAAATTACGCTTACGCGAAATTTCGCGAAATCCTTCTTCATTACGATTATGTACTTACGGCCATAATCGTAATTACACTAATTACGCGAAATTTCGCAAAATCGTAATTAGGTCATTACGCTCATCTCTAGCCATGCAGTCATAAATGTAATACAGATGAGAGGTTCAATAAACAGGGACCGGAAACGCTGACCCATCACAGATGTTCATTGTTCATGTTACTTGGTTGGGGTCCGGGAGTGTTGCGTAGTCGTTTCCAATCCAGGATTGATTCATTTTAATTTGAGTCAGACGGTCTGCATTTTCTGTGGAGAGGCGGATACGCCGCCGATCTGTGACGATGCCTCCGGCAGCACTGAAACAGCGTTCCGACATAACGCTGGCTGCCGCCTGCCGGGCAAGCCAGCACCTCTATTGCGTACATTGCCAGTTTGTGCCAGGTGTCTAGCTTCGATACCCAATAGTTGAAGGGTGCAGATGGATTGTTCAACACAGCTACGCCATCTGACATGTAGTCCTTGACCATCTTCTCCAGGCGATCGGTGTTGGAGGTGGATCTGCACGCTTGCTGTTCTGTGTGCTGCTGCATGGGTGTCAGAAAATGTTCCCACTCCAAGGACACTGCCGATACCATTCCCTTTTGGGCACTAGCTGCGGCTTGTGTTGTTTGCTGCCCTCCTGGTCGTCCTGGGTTTGCGGAAGTCAGTCTGTCGGCGTACAACTGGCTAGAGGAGGGGGAGGATGTCAATCTCCTCTCTAAAGTCTCCACAAGGGCCTGCTGGTATTCTTCCATTTTGACCTGTCTGGCTCTTTCTTCAAGCAGTTTTGGAACATTGTGTTTGTACCGTGGATCCAGAAGGGTATAAACCCAGTAATTGGTGTTGTCCAGAATGCGCACAATGTGTGGGTCGCGTTCAATGCAGTCCTAGGCCGAAGAGGTCATAGCCTAGGGTCACAAAACCTGTTTATTGGGCAATTTCAATGGTGGCGAGTCTGACGTACATAAATCGCAGCAATGGCCGTTAGCAACGTCTGAATCTCACGAAATGTCTCATGCAGGTAGAAGACATATTGTTAGACTTGGGCTCCAAAGATGGGTTCCCTACATCTCTGCAAACCAGAGTTACAGGGGTCCAAAATTGGTAAAATCCCCCATAGGATTTCATTGGCTCCCTATTTCACTTTCCAAAATCTCACATCTTTTCAAAGGGCAATGGCTCAGCAGTACCAAATTTTCTAGCATTGTAGGGACCCTTAGGGGGATCATGACTGGTGAGTTTTGCCACTGCTGAGCCATTGCCCTTTGAAATGGTGTGAGATTTTGGAACGGTAAATAGGAGGCCCAATGAAAGCCTATGGGGGATTTTACCAATTTTGGACCCCTGTAACTCTGGTTTGCAGAGATGTAGGGACCCCATCTTTGGAATCTAAGTCTAACAATATGTCTTCTACCTGCATGAGACATTTCGTGAGATTCAGACGTTGCTAACGGCCATGGCTGAGATTTATGTACGCCACCATCACTACCATTGAAATAGCCCAAATAAACAGGTTTTTGTGAACCTAGGCTATGACCTCTTCGGCCTAGGGGCCCGAAACTCACCAGTCATGTTCCCCCTAAGGGTCCCTACAATGCTAGAAAATTTGGTACTGCTGAGCCATTGCCCTTTGAAAAGATGTGAGATTTTGGAAAGTGAAATAGGGAGCCAATGAAATCCTATGGGGGATTTTACCAATTTTGGACCCCTGTAACTCTGGTTTGCAGAGATGTAGGGACCCCATCTTTGGAATCCAAGTCTAACAATATGTCTTCTACCTGCATGAGACATTTCGTGAGATTCAGACTTTGCTAACGGCCATTGCTGCGATTTATGTACGTCACCATCACTACCATTGAAATAGCCCCAATAAACAGGTTTTTGTGACCCTAGGCTATGACCTCTTCGGCCTAGGGGCCCGAAACTCACCAGTCATGTTCCCCCTAAGGGTCCCTACAATGCTAGAAAATTTGGTACTGCTGAGCCATTGCCCTTTGAAAAGATGTGAGATTTTGGAAAGTGAAATAGGGAGCCAATGAAATCCTATGGGGGATTTTACCAATTTTGGACCCCTGTAACTCTGGTTTGCAGAGATGTAGGGACCCCATCTTTGGAATCCAAGTCTAACAATATGTCTTCTACCTGCATGAGACATTTCGTGAGATTCAGACTTTGCTAACGGCCATTGCTGCGATTTATGTACGTCACCATCACTACCATTGAAATAGCCCCAATAAACAGGTTTTTGTGACCCTAGGCTATGACCTCTTCGGCCTAGGGGCCCGAAACTCACCAGTCATGTTCCCCCTAAGGGTCCCTACAATGCTAGAAAATTTGGTACTGCTGAGCCATTGCCCTTTGAAAAGATGTGAGATTTTGGAAAGTGAAATAGGGAGCCAATGAAATCCTATGGGGGATTTTACCAATTTTGGACCCCTGTAACTCTGGTTTGCAGAGATGTAGGGACCCCATCTTTGGAATCCAAGTCTAACAATATGTCTTCTACCTGCATGAGACATTTCGTGAGATTCAGACTTTGCTAACGGCCATTGCTGCGATTTATGTACGTCACCATCACTACCATTTAAATAGCCCCAATAAACAGGGTTTTTGTGACCCTAGGCTATGACCTCTTCGGCCTAGGGGCCCGAAACTCACCAGTCATGTTCCCGTTAAGGGTCCCTACAATGCTAGAAAATTTGGTACTGCTGAGCCATTGCCCTTTGAAAAGATGTGAGATTTTGGAAAGTGAGCCATTGCCCTTTGAAAAGATGTGAGATTTTGGAAAGTGAAATAGGGAGCCAATGAAATCCTATGGGGGATTTTACCAATTTTGGACCCCTGTAACTCTGGTTTGCAGAGATGTAGGGACCCCATCTTTGGAATCCAAGTCTAACAATATGTCTTCTACCTGCATGAGACATTTCGTGAGATTCAGACTTTGCTAACGGCCATTGCTGCGATTTATGTACGTCACCATCACTACCATTGAAATAGCCCCAATAAACAGGTTTTTGTGACCCTAGGCTATGACCTCTTCGGCCTAGGGGCCCGAAACTCACCAGTCATGTTCCCCCTAAGGGTCCCTACAATGCTAGAAAATTTGGTACTGCTGAGCCATTGCTCTTTGAAAAGATGTGAGATTTTGGAAAGTGAAATAGGGAGCCAATGAAATCCTATGGGGGATTTTACCAATTTTGGACCCCTGTAACTCTGGTTTGCAGAGATGTAGGGACCCCATCTTTGGAATCCAAGTCTAACAATATGTCTTCTACCTGCATGAGACATTTCGTGAGATTCAGACTTTGCTAACGGCCATTGCTGCGATTTATGTACGTCACCATCACTACCATTGAAATAGCCCCAATAAACAGGTTTTTGTGACCCTAGGCTATGACCTCTTTGGCCTAGGGGCCCGAAACTCACCAGTCATGTTCCCCCTAAGGGTCCCTACAATGCTAGAAAATTTGCCACTGCTGAGTAATTGCCCTTTGAAAAGATGTGAGATTTTGGAACTGTAAATAGGAGGCCCAATGAAAGCCTATGGGGGATTTTACCAAATTTGGAGCCCTGTAACTCTGGTTTGCAGAGATGTAGGGAACCCATCTTTGGAGCCCAAGTCTAACAATATGTCTTCTACCTGCATGAGACATTTCGTGAGATTCAGACGTTGCTAACGGCCATTGCTGCGATTTATGTACGTCAGACTCGCCACCATTGAAATTGCCCAATAAACAGGTTTTGTGACCCTAGGCTATGACCTCTTCGGCCTAGGACTGCATTGAACGCGACCCACGCATTGTGCGCATTCTGGACAACACCAATTACTGGGTTTATACCCTTCTGGATCCACGGTACAAACACAATGTTCCAAAACTGCTTGAAGAAAGAGCCAGACAGGTCAAAATGGAAGAATACCAGCAGGCCCTTGTGGAGACTTTAGAGAGGAGATTGACATCCTCCCCCTCCTCTAGCCAGTTGTACGCCGACAGACTGACTTCCGCAAACCCAGGACGACCAGGAGGGCAGCAAACAACACAAGCCGCAGCTAGTGCCCAAAAGGGAATGGTATCGGCAGTGTCCTTGGAGTGGGAAAATTTTCTGACACCCATGCAGCAGCACACAGAACAGCAAGCGTGCAGATCCACCTCCAACACCGATCGCCTGGAGAAGATGGTCAAAGACTACATGTCAGATGGCGTAGCTGTGTTGAACAATCCATCTGCACCCTTCAACTATTGGGTATCGAAGCTAGACACCTGGCACAAACTGGCAATGTACGCAATAGAGGTGCTGGCTTGCCCGGCAGCCAGCGTTATGTCGGAACGCTGTTTCAGTGCTGCCGGAGGCATCGTCACAGATCGGCGGCGTATCCGCCTCTCCACAGAAAATGCAGACCGTCTGACTCAAATTAAAATGAATCAATCCTGGATTGGAAACGACTACGCAACACTCCCGGACCCCAACCAAGTAACATGAACAATGAACATCTGTGATGGGTTAGCGTTTCCGGTCCCTGTTTATTGAACCTCTCATCTGTATTACATTTATGACTGCATGGCGACAAAATGCAAATTGCTATCCGCACGCTTCTTGTCCTCATGCAAGGCCTGGGTTGTTGTGTCACAAAGCGTGGCCTTCTCCTCCTGCGCCACCCTCCTCTTGTTCCATCACGTGTGCTGCTGCTGGGTTAGCGTTACCGGTCCCCTTTCCTGGAACCTCTTATATGTATTACATTTATGACTGCATGCCGACAAAAAGCATGTTACCTGTGCAAAGAAAACAGACATTTCCCGCATTTAAAAGACAGTTTTCCCTTTGAAACTTTAAAATCGATTTTCTCAAAAACTATAAGCTCTTTTTGCTAAAAAAATTTTTCCTCTTGTACCCACTCCCAAGGTGCACATACCCTGTAAATTTGGGGTATGTAGCATGTAAGGAGGCTTCACAAAGCACAAAAGTTCGGGTCCCCATTGACTTCCATTATGTTCGGAGTTCGGGTCGAACACCCGAACATCGCGGACATGTTCGGCCTGTTCGGCCCGAACCCGAACATCTAGATGTTCGCCCAACACTAACACACACACACACACACACAATAATGCCTCTTGTACATAGTCTTATCCTTTGGGAGACGCATTTCCTGTCAAAAAAAAAAAAAAATACTTGCTGGTTGAATAAAAGTAACTTTAAGTCAAAATTTGTCAGGGATATGAATAATTATGGGCAGCACTGTAAATAGCATCATCCTGATTCAAATCTTCTTGCATTTACTGATGGCTGACATGGTACAATACTCTACAGTCTATATCAGTGTCACCGGCCTGCAGAGAGCTTTCCCAGGCCAGGGTTTGTCTGACTTACCTTTGAAATGATAAAGAGGAATTTGAAGGTCAGGTGGAAGATCAGGCGAGGAGGATTTATCCTGTATAATTTCCAGCAGTAACTCCAACATCCACCCTGCAAGACAAAACAGGACTACTATCACTGCACTGAGCCAGGAGAGAGATGAGAGCTCTAGATACTCCTAGTGGTAAAACATGAGTAATGCACCTATCAGCACACAGCTATGCAGGGCTTCGGACAAGCAAAACTCCCAACTCAGATTTCTTTATCCACAGCACTTCCAACCTCCTCCAATTACACATACATACAGGAAATAAATGGTAAATATACATTTCTTACCATACAAGGTGTGTTATCCCTGCCAGTGTGGATACTCCAGATAATATGTAATCCTCACAAATGAAAGGCTATAGATGAGTCAGTGGTTAATAAGAGGCAAATATATGCCATTTAAATGTTGCATAATTCTACATCAATGAATTATTTGAATCTTATTGGCTATTCAGTAACCTTATAACAAAGGACAGAGTTTGTATGTTCACCCGTGTCTATATGTGTTTCCTCCGGGCACTCCAGTTTCCTCCCACATCCCAAAAACATACAGACTATGATACATACACTACACAATATAGACATGGGGATATGGTAGGCATTCAGTTGTGAGCCCCTCTGAGGGACAGTTAAATAGGAATTGTAGTGAAAATAATAAAATTGCTTATTGTGAGTTTCTCAAACCTGTCCTTGTGACTCCCCAAAAGTGCATGGTTTGCAGGCAACCTCACTTAGGCAAAAGGTGGGGTAATTAGTGTCTCAGCTACATGGAATCCACCAAGCGGAGACAGATTATTTAGTCAGTGTTGGCCCATTGTAAAATCTTTCCTCTCCCCGGTTAACATTCTGAAATGTATCACTGGTGTTGACGCGTTTAGTTCTGCCAGGTGATCTATGCAGAATGTTCATTACTGAGAGTTCTATGCACAGAGTGAAATACTGCTTGCTTGACAGTTGGAAAAAGCCGTTATTTCCCACAATGCAATGAGGTTCTCAGAGAGCAAACGGTCAAGACCATGGTCATGACATTACACTGTGGGAGGAGTTTCACCACAATATCAGCCATACAGACTCCCATGATGATCTATTAGAGAAAAGGTAAAGCTTTCTCATGGGAAAGGGGGTATCAGCTACTGACTGGAATGGAGTTTATTCCTTGGTTAACATTCCTCTAAGTGACAAGACAATATACTGTGTACAGCTCTGCGTAAGGTGTCGGAGGAGGTATATAAATACTAAATAGTAATAATAACTTTCTAACTGAATGGGTTCACTTTTGATTACATACAAATTATAGGCATCAGAGTCAGAAATTGGTTCCAAATGTAAACACCATTATCCTGATTGGCTGCTACGGATGTCAGAATAATGCTGGATACATACCATGCGTTTCCGCGTTCGATGCGTCCGTCGATACGCGTCGATTCGATTATTTCCGACATGTCCGATTCAAGCTTCGATGGATCGTTAGGTCGATTTGCCATACTTTACATGGCAATCGACCTAAAACTCACTGAAATTCGTTCGGAAATAATCAAATCGATGCATATTGATGGACGCATTCGACGCGGAAACTCATGGTGTGTATCCAGCATAATGCCAGCAGCTGCACATACAGAGGGGGTTATTCAGTTCCAAACACATCCAAACACCAGCAGGAAGTATGCAGCCCCTTTCACACTGCATGCATTTTCATCTGATTATTGAGCCACATACAACCACAAGGACACCAGCGCTGATCACAGATCCCGAGAACAGCTGATCCCATTCTCTGAATGTGGCATTTCTGCCATAATGCCATACAACACCATTCAATACAACTTTTACTGCCGGTACAATTGCAAAGTACAAGTGCACAGGTAAACAATTGCCCCCTTCCTACACACGTTATACTGTGAGAGGGCCCTTTTTGTCTGGTTCAAAAAGAGTGGGGAGAGACAATATAGTGTAGTAGGTCCTGAAGTCATTAGGACTGACTGTCCACAAACCAACTGCAGAGCTGCCGATTTTCATCTGTTGAGTAGATTACAACAGCTGGTCCAAATTAATCAGGGTAATTAGGATGCTTTAGAACAGCTTGGACTATTTGGAATAGTATAGAACTTTGAATTTCCCCTCAGACTGATGGTTTGAAGGGTACGAATAATTTTGGACTGGTCACTTTGTTTAAATGTATCATTTTTTCCCCACAATGCCTCTTGTACATCAGCTTATCTTTTGGGAGACACCCATGTACTTTCACATAAAAAAAAAAAAAATGACTTGTTGGTTGAATAGAAGTAACAAAGTCAAAATGTCCCAGGGGTATGAATAATTATGGGCAGCACTGTACATGACTAAGCCTTGTTAGCAGTTGCCTGTGATTAGGAGTGGCTGAACAACACAAAACATTGTGATGCCCCATTGACTAATGATAGGCAAATTTCTATAACCTTCATGGTATCCCTGCAGCCGCAATTACTTAAAAAAAAAAAAAGTTTACAAAGTGTCCAAAACCCCAGATAGAGTCACTGCAGGGGGTGGGGGGAGGAATCAACAGCAAACATTTTAGCCAGTTGAGGAGTAAAGGCTTATGCTGGATACACACCATGCATTTCCGCGTCCGTCGTTACGCATCAAATCGATTTCCAACATGCCCGATTCACGTTTCGATGGATTGTTAGGTCGATTTGCCATACTTTACATGGCAATCGACCTAAAAATCATCGAAATGCGTTCGGAAATAATCAAATCGATGCGTATCGCAGGACGCATTCGACGCGGAAACGCATGGTGCGTATTCAGCATTACACTCCCCTCGCGACCAGGCAATTTTTTACACTTCTGCACTCTGCAGCTTTAACAGCTCGCTGCAGGGCCATACAATTTAGCAAACAAATGAATCTTACCTCCATTTCTTCACACAAATAGGCCATTCTTTTAGTGGTCTGTGATAGCTGCTGCGATGGTTATTTTTATTTTATTTTTTTTTATTTCTAGTTATTTCTCCCTCCCCCCCCCCCCCCAAATTGGCTTAAGACTGTGATCCATAGTTTTTTTCCCCACTTCTCATTGGGCATTAGCATGGGGGTAGCTGCGATTCTCATTCTATTGAGCGGGAGTCACACTCCCTCCCCCCCCCCCCCCAAATTGGCTTAAGACTGTGATCCATAGTTTTTTTCCCCACTTCTCATTGGGCATTAGCATGGGGGTAGCTGCGATTCTCATTCTATTGAGCGGGAGTCACATCACAGTAAAAATGTCTAATTGTGTGCCGCAAAATCAATTCACGATTTCTGCTCCCAATGTGAACTCGCCCTTACAGAGCTGGCTGCTGCTGCCATGTGGTTCAGCGAGTCAGGCTGTAATTACGGTTTACTAATATAACCATGCCATACTAACTATCACAACAATGTGACGGACTCTGACCTGCTGGAGCATGGTTGGAGGAGATTTGTACAAATGAGAGATTGAGAGGCGAGAACCACTGGTGACGAGCAGTGGAGGCTGATATCCCATGGCAAGAGGGAGGAGCAGCAGATTAACATTACTACAGCTGCAATAGGAACTGGGAAGCAAATGTTTCATTTGAACAAACACACAGCACAAAATAGCCTTTTTATGCATTACCTGTCTACTCAACAGCACTCCAAGAGCTCAAAAAGCGTACTGCAGTTCTCCACATTCTTTTAAAATTCTGAAAGGCCGCAGGCCTGGGGTGCCGACGCTGCGGACCGCGGGTCGGGCCCAGCCAGGCACCTCCAGGCCGCAGGCCTGGGGTGCCGACGCTGCGGACCGCGGGTCGGGCCCAGCCAGGCACCTCCAGGCCGCAGGCCTGGGGTGCCGACGCTGCGGACCGCGGGTCGGGCCCAGCCAGGCACCTCCAGGCCGCAGGCCTGGGGTGCCGACGCTGCGGACCGCGGGTCGGGCCCAGCCAGGCACCTCCAGGCCGCAGGCCTGGGGTGCCGACGCTGCGGACCGCGGGTCGGGCCCAGCCAGGCACCTCCAGGCCGCAGGCCTGGGGTGCCGACGCTGCGGACCGCGGGTCGGGCCCAGCCAGGCACCTCCAGGCCGCAGGCCTGGGGTGCCGACGCTGCGGACCGCGGGTCGGGCCCAGCCAGGCACCTCCAGGCCGCAGGCCTGGGGTGCCGACGCTGCGGACCGCGGGTCGGGCCCAGCCAGGCACCTCCAGGCCGCAGGCCTGGGGTGCCGACGCTGCGGACCGCGGGTCGGGCCCAGCCAGGCACCTCCAGGCCGCAGGCCTGGGGTGCCGACGCTGCGGACCGCGGGTCGGGCCCAGCCAGGCACCTCCAGGCCGCAGGCCTGGGGTGCCGACGCTGCGGACCGCGGGTCGGGCCCAGCCAGGCACCTCCAGGCCGCAGGCCTGGGGTGCCGACGCTGCGGACCGCGGGTCGGGCCCAGCCAGGCACCTCCAGGCCGCAGGCCTGGGGTGCCGACGCTGCGGACCGCGGGTCGGGCCCAGCCAGGCACCTCCAGGCCGCAGGCCTGGGGTGCCGACGCTGCGGACCGCGGGTCGGGCCCAGCCAGGCACCTCCAGGCCGCAGGCCTGGGGTGCCGACGCTGCGGACCGCGGGTCGGGCCCAGCCAGGCACCTCCAGGCCGCAGGCCTGGGGTGCCGACGCTGCGGACCGCGGGTCGGGCCCAGCCAGGCACCTCCAGGCCGCAGGCCTGGGGTGCCGACGCTGCGGACCGCGGGTCGGGCCCAGCCAGGCACCTCCAGGCCGCAGGCCTGGGGTGCCGACGCTGCGGACCGCGGGTCGGGCCCAGCCAGGCACCTCCAGGCCGCAGGCCTGGGGTGCCGACGCTGCGGACCGCGGGTCGGGCCCAGCCAGGCACCTCCAGGCCGCAGGCCTGGGGTGCCGACGCTGCGGACCGCGGGTCGGGCCCAGCCAGGCACCTCCAGGCCGCAGGCCTGGGGTGCCGACGCTGCGGACCGCGGGTCGGGCCCAGCCAGGCACCTCCAGGCCGCAGGCCTGGGGTGCCGACGCTGCGGACCGCGGGTCGGGCCCAGCCAGGCACCTCCAGGCCGCAGGCCTGGGGTGCCGACGCTGCGGACCGCGGGTCGGGCCCAGCCAGGCACCTCCAGGCCGCAGGCCTGGGGTGCCGACGCTGCGGACCGCGGGTCGGGCCCAGCCAGGCACCTCCAGGCCGCAGGCCTGGGGTGCCGACGCTGCGGACCGCGGGTCGGGCCCAGCCAGGCACCTCCAGGCCGCAGGCCTGGGGTGCCGACGCTGCGGACCGCGGGTCGGGCCCAGCCAGGCACCTCCAGGCCGCAGGCCTGGGGTGCCGACGCTGCGGACCGCGGGTCGGGCCCAGCCAGGCACCTCCAGGCCGCAGGCCTGGGGTGCCGACGCTGCGGACCGCGGGTCGGGCCCAGCCAGGCACCTCCAGGCCGCAGGCCTGGGGTGCCGACGCTGCGGACCGCGGGTCGGGCCCAGCCAGGCACCTCCAGGCCGCAGGCCTGGGGTGCCGACGCTGCGGACCGCGGGTCGGGCCCAGCCAGGCACCTCCAGGCCGCAGGCCTGGGGTGCCGACGCTGCGGACCGCGGGTCGGGCCCAGCCAGGCACCTCCAGGCCGCAGGCCTGGGGTGCCGACGCTGCGGACCGCGGGTCGGGCCCAGCCAGGCACCTCCAGGCCGCAGGCCTGGGGTGCCGACGCTGCGGACCGCGGGTCGGGCCCAGCCAGGCACCTCCAGGCCGCAGGCCTGGGGTGCCGACGCTGCGGACCGCGGGTCGGGCCCAGCCAGGCACCTCCAGGCCGCAGGCCTGGGGTGCCGACGCTGCGGACCGCGGGTCGGGCCCAGCCAGGCACCTCCAGGCCGCAGGCCTGGGGTGCCGACGCTGCGGACCGCGGGTCGGGCCCAGCCAGGCACCTCCAGGCCGCAGGCCTGGGGTGCCGACGCTGCGGACCGCGGGTCGGGCCCAGCCAGGCACCTCCAGGCCGCAGGCCTGGGGTGCCGACGCTGCGGACCGCGGGTCGGGCCCAGCCAGGCACCTCCAGGCCGCAGGCCTGGGGTGCCGACGCTGCGGACCGCGGGTCGGGCCCAGCCAGGCACCTCCAGGCCGCAGGCCTGGGGTGCCGACGCTGCGGACCGCGGGTCGGGCCCAGCCAGGCACCTCCAGGCCGCAGGCCTGGGGTGCCGACGCTGCGGACCGCGGGTCGGGCCCAGCCAGGCACCTCCAGGCCGCAGGCCTGGGGTGCCGACGCTGCGGACCGCGGGTCGGGCCCAGCCAGGCACCTCCAGGCCGCAGGCCTGGGGTGCCGACGCTGCGGACCGCGGGTCGGGCCCAGCCAGGCACCTCCAGGCCGCAGGCCTGGGGTGCCGACGCTGCGGACCGCGGGTCGGGCCCAGCCAGGCACCTCCAGGCCGCAGGCCTGGGGTGCCGACGCTGCGGACCGCGGGTCGGGCCCAGCCAGGCACCTCCAGGCCGCAGGCCTGGGGTGCCGACGCTGCGGACCGCGGGTCGGGCCCAGCCAGGCACCTCCAGGCCGTTCTTGGTTCCTGTCTGAAATGTAAACCCCAAACGTGTTGTGTTGTGTTGTGTTGTGTTGTGTTGTGTTGTGTTGTGTTGTGTTGTGTTGTGTTGTGTTGTGTTGTGTTGTGTTGTGTTGTGTTGTGTTGTGTTGTGTTGTGTTGTGTTGTGTTGTGTTGTGTTGTGTTGTGTTGTGTTGTGTTGTGTTGTGTTGTGTTGTGTTGTGTTGTGTTGTGTTGTGTTGTGTTGTGTTGTGTTGTGTTGTGTTGTGTTGTGTTGTGTTGTGTTGTGTTGTGTTGTGTTGTGTTGTGTTGTGTTGTGTTGTGTTGTGTTGTGTTGTGTTGTGTTGTGTTGTGTTGTGTTGTGTTGTGTTGTGTTGTGTTGTGTTGTGTTGTGTTGTGTTGTGTTGTGTTGTGTTGTGTTGTGTTGTGTTGTGTTGTGTTGTGTTGTGTTGTGTTGTGTTGTGTTGTGTTGTGTTGTGTTGTGTTGTGTTGTGTTGTGTTGTGTTGTGTTGTGTTGTGTTGTGTTGTGTTGTGTTGTGTTGTGTTGTGTTGTGTTGTGTTGTGTTGTGTTGTGTTGTGTTGTGTTGTGTTGTGTTGTGTTGTGTTGTGTTGTGTTGTGTTGTGTTGTGTTGTGTTGTGTTGTGTTGTGTTGTGTTGTGTTGTGTTGTGTTGTGTTGTGTTGTGTTGTGTTGTGTTGTGTTGTGTTGTGTTGTGTTGTGTTGTGTTGTGTTGTGTTGTGTTGTGTTGTGTTGTGTTGTGTTGTGTTGTGTTGTGTTGTGTTGTGTTGTGTTGTGTTGTGTTGTGTTGTGTTGTGTTGTGTTGTGTTGTGTTGTGTTGTGTTGTGTTGTGTTGTGTTGTGTTGTGTTGCGTTGCGTTGCGTTGCGTTGCGTTGCGTTGCGTTGCGTTGCGTTGCGTTGCGTTGCGTTGCGTTGCGTTGCGTTGCGTTGCGTTGCGTTGCGTTGCGTTGCGTTGCGTTGCGTTGCGTTGCGTTGCGTTGCGTTGCGTTGCGTTGCGTTGCGTTGCGTTGCGTTGCGTTGCGTTGCGTTGCGTTGCGTTGCGTTGCGTTGCGTTGCGTTGCGTTGCGTTGCGTTGCGTTGCGTTGCGTTGCGTTGCGTTGCGTTGCGTTGCGTTGCGTTGCGTTGCGTTGCGTTGCGTTGCGTTGCGTTGCGTTGCGTTGCGTTGCGTTGCGTTGCGTTGCGTTGCGTTGCGTTGCGTTGCGTTGCGTTGCGTTGCGTTGCGTTGCGTTGCGTTGCGTTGCGTTGCGTTGCGTTGCGTTGCGTTGCGTTGCGTTGCGTTGCGTTGCGTTGCGTTGCGTTGCGTTGCGTTGCGTTGCGTTGCGTTGCGTTGCGTTGCGTTGCGTTGCGTTGCGTTGCGTTGCGTTGCGTTGCGTTGCGTTGCGTTGCGTTGCGTTGCGTTGCGTTGCGTTGCGTTGCGTTGCGTTGCGTTGCGTTGCGTTGCGTTGCGTTGCGTTGCGTTGCGTTGCGTTGCGTTGCGTTGCGTTGCGTTGCGTTGCGTTGCGTTGCGTTGCGTTGCGTTGCGTTGCGTTGCGTTGCGTTGCGTTGCGTTGCGTTGCGTTGCGTTGCGTTGCGCTGCGCTGCGTTGCGCTGCGCTGCGCTGCGCTGCGCTGCGCTGCGCTGCGCTGCGCTGTGCTGTGCTGTGCTGTGCAATATGTTGGCACTTTATAAATACTGTACAATAAACATACATAGATACATACATACAATAACATAACATACAGTGATGTGAAAACCTATTTGCCCCTTCCTGATTTCTTATTCTTTTGCATGTTTGTCACACTTAAATGTTTCTGCTTATCAAAAACCATTACTATTAGTCAAAGATAACATAATTGAAAACAAAATTCACAATAGTGGAGTCGTGAACACTGACCTTAATTGAGGCAAGTGAGGCCTGCAGTTCTTTCGATGTTGTCCTCGAGTCTTTTGTGGCCTCTCGGATGAGTTTTCTTTGTGTTCTTGGGGTAATGTTGGTCGGCCGGCCACTCCTGGGAAGCTTCTTCACTGTTCCATGTTTTTGCCATTTGTGGATAATGGCTCTTACTGTGGTTCGCTGGAGTCCCAAAGCTTTAGAAATGTGTTTATAACTTTTACCAAACTAATAGATCTCAATTACTTTTGTTCTCATTTGTTCCTGAATTTCTTTGGATCTTGCCATGATGTCTAGCTTTTGAGGTGCTTTTGGTCTACTTCTCTGTGTCAGATAGCTCCTATTTAAGTCATTTCTTGTTTGAAACAGGTGTGACAGTAATCAGGCCTAGGGGTGACTACAGAAATTGAACTCAGGTGTGATAAACCACAGTTATTTTTTAACAAGGGGGGCAATCACTTTTTCACACAGGGCCATGTAGATGGAGTTTTTTTTCTCACTAAATAATAAAAAACATCATTTAAAACTGCATTTTTTGTTCAATTATGTTATCTTTGACTAATAGTTAACGGTTTTTGATGAGCAGAAACATTTAAGTGTGACAAACATGCAAAAGAATATGAAATCAGGAAGGAGGCAAATAGTTTTTCACATCACTGTATTTTAATGTATTATTTTTAGTAGGAAAAATGCAGAAAATGTATCCGTTTTTGCATAGCAAGGCCCACAGTTTGGCCCCTGCCGATTCAAAGGATACCGTATTTCACTGCTAGCTGGCCATGCAGCAGACCATTATCCCCAGGCTGCAGTGATTGCTGTTTGGGGGACAGGTCAAGTACCTCAGTGCTGTATGTATGCAGTGCTAGGCAATGGCAAAGCAATGCATCTGTAGAGCACTGGAGCCCCAAACTATCCCCTAGCAACAACTGATCGCTTAATCGCTACAGGTGGAAGTCAAAGGTTTAACATATAGATATTACAGGGGTATTAAAAAAAAAAAAAGTGGTAAAATTGAAGGGAAAAAAAAATATGTTTCTTTATTAACAGACACTGCTGATGCCAGAATGATTAGCAGTAGGGATGGTCAATGGGATGCAAATAATTTCAAGTTGATGTAGCATCATGTGAATTTAAATATAAATGCAGCTTGAGGCCAGAAACCCACTAGGAGTGATTTTCTGAGCAATTTGAAAACTCTTGCTAATGTAATGCTATGGGTGTGATCCCACTTGAGCAATTTGATTTTATAAAAAAATAAATCCCCCCCATAGCATTGCATAAGCAAGAGCCTTTTCAAATCACTAGCAATTAGAAGTCGCTCCTAGTGGGTTTCTGGCCTCAGGGTCTGAATACTAGTGCGCTTCCGTCAGCTTAAAAGTGGACATAAATATGCTCAGTCCCTTACATTGCACTGGGTTTTAAATGCATTAAAGAAATAAAATTAAAAAAAAAACAAAAAAAAAAAAACAAAAAAAAAAAAAAACAAACAAACACACAAAACACCAAGTTAAACTTGCTACAAAATCAAGTTAGAGAATTTTGCCCATTCATCACTACATGCAATATGCATGTCTGCAACATCTAAAACCAACAGGGTTGCTCATCCGGGTAACCCGGATATCCAATCTTTTTTACGCTATCCAGATCATATTCAAGATTCCGGATTTCTCTAAAAATCTGGATAGCTATCTGCGGATATTTGGCCGCATAACGCGGATATTGCGATATCCAGATCCAAAATATTGTAAGGTGATGATGTCCTGCAGCCAATCAGAGGGCTCCCAGCAGAAACCCTAGCAACCAATCACAGAGGGGAACTCTGGCCAGCCCCCCCTGACCTCATTGAGCCAGAGGGCACCCAGACTAAGCCCTATCACAGAAAGGAACACTGGCCAGCCCCCCTGTATAATAAGGAGGGCTGCCATGATGAGACAGATCATCCTGCTCCAGTGCTGCTGGCCTACCAAGTGCTAGCCTGTATACAGTGATAAACCTAAAGCTTTTCAGTGCTGAACACCTTCACTACACTATTCTATTGTTTTATTTTAGCTAGCAAGTAATTGATTTCATTCACTCGGTGACAGTCAGATCCTGAGCTGCAGCAGCCTGCTAGTTAGGTCCTGTGTCTGTGTGTGCTGTGCAGGCCAGTATAGGTTAGGGAATAGGATTACTGTGTTATTGTATAGTTAGTAGTACTGCAGTTAGTTGTTAGAGTAGTATTGTGTTAGCTTACTACAGATTACTGCTGTGCTGCTGTGCTGAGCAGTGTCAGTGTGTCAGTGTGACAGCACTATCCTCTACTCTGCGGTCTGTCACTCTGTGCTGATTTGCTTTAAAGTCCAACCCCGATTTTATTAAATTACAAGTACCCCACATCTGGTGACATCACGTATAAGTTGTACTATGTCTGCTGGCACCGGCAGCCAGGGGAGGGGCAGCAAGGGCAAGAGGACAGGGAGCAACATTGCGGCCACCCTCAGGTCTGCCGCATCAGTGTCGACCTCAGCGGGCAGCCTACCCTCAGTCAATGAGCTTTTCGCTCCAGGCGCCACGATGGAACTCAGGGCCGTTAGCCGCAAGGAGTTTGAGGAAGATATTCTGGGTTTTGAGGAGAGAGGGTATGAGGTTGATGATGAGATTAAGGACCGTGACTACCATCCACAGGATGGGGATGTCAGCTCTTACTCTGAGGAGGAGGATGCGTCGGTGGGTTTGGCACAGAGGATCAGCATTGCAGGCAGTGGCCATGGAATGCAGAACCCACCACAGCCTTCTGCTGCTACCACCAGCTGCACCACTCAACCTCCAACCGCCACAGGGAGAAAAGCAGCAGCATCCCATTCAGGCCGCAGGGGAATCTTCACCTCCCCAATCTGGCGTTTTTTCACTCTGCCCTCATTGGACAGAAAGTTTGCCATATGCAATGTGTGCAAACTACAGATGAGCAGAGGTTGTGAGTGACCCCTACAAGTATGACACCTGCAGCTACATCACCCATCTGGCCAAAAAAACGTTGTTGAGCATGAGGTGTTCAAAAGGCTGAAGCAAGCTGGCGTTGGCTCCAACCGCCATGGTGCCACAGGCCACTGCTGCTGATACCACCACCTATATTTAACCCAAAACACATTTTTTGGAGGTGTCTGGGCTGAAAACTGAGGTCCCAGTTGTGCGGTTGGCCTTTGGACACAATGGCTATTATTCATAAAGCATTTCCGCATGCGGAAATGCTGTAAACAGCTGAATTTACCGAGCACTTAGCAAAAGGTCTATTCATAAAAGCTGTTTCCGTATAAACAAAGCTACAACTACCGAGCAGTGCGATAAATTACCGCCTTGTGTGGTGATTATGTTAACACGTCATTACATGTCAATTCATAAAGATTAGAGCAAGCGGTGTCAACACGGATAATACTGTTCCTTGGCAGAGCCGATAAGCATGCGGAGAACAGCCAAGCTACTGAGACAGACCTCCCAGGCAGCAGCAGCAGCAGAGCAAAAAAAAAAAAAAAAAAAAAAAAAAAAGGCATTCCGGAATACCAAGGCTGTGTTTTTTAACACCTTGGGTACTTGTTTTCCGATGTATTTCACATCACATAAGCCTGCATGTGTAACATTTTTTTTTTTAAGTTCTTCTAAGCTGTGGCAATTAAATAGATGGTTTAGAAAGACTTATGCTACATACACACTTGAGATAAAAGTATTTGGAAAAGGCAAGATCACAGACCAATTTTACCCCCTTCCATGTAGTATGAGAGCCATACTCTACACAGTCTATTCTAAGGAGCTGCACTCCCCCATCAGATAAAATCTTTGCAAGATGCTGCACACAAAGATGCCTGTACACATTCAAAATATCATTATCTGCAAAAGATCCGTTCCTGCAAAAGATCCATTCCTGTATGTAGCATAAGACAGATTCAGTGCAGATTCAGGGCAAACAGAGGCAGTTTTAAAAAAATGCACATGTAAAGGGATGCTGGGGCTGCCACTTCTGTAGTAACGCTGTCTCTGGAGGAGAAAATGTATCAACTCGGTAGCTTCTAGTGTTTCCGCAAGCCTACCACCTGCCTAGAGCCAGCCTAGTTTGGGAAAATACCGCAGTGCTATCGCAACTGTAAACATTTTTATGAATGAGCACACAGAAGTCTAAAATACTGAATGTGGCATTTTCACGCACAGATTTTTTTTTTTAACTGCAATGCTTTTATGAATGATAGCCAATGTGGGCTGCACTGTCGCTGTCTGGAACCTAGTACTGATGTTAACTGACAGCTTTTTTTTTTTTTAATGTATTTTAATTCCCCACATAATCAATTAGCGTTTCTCTTTAATAAAACATGATGATACATGCATCATTTACCCTAAAAAAAAAAAAGTTTTAAAAGCAATTTAGAGGCCACTTCCGGTTTTCTATGCGGATATCTGAATAAGTCGGATATTCGCAGATAACGCGTTCGGATATCCACATGAACACGGATATCAGAACGTTTGGATGCGGATATCCGATCCAGATATCTGGGTATCCGGATCAATTCAGATTTTGAAAGAGTATCAGAGCACCCCTGAAAACCAATAGAAAGTGTATTATATTGATCCAGGCCCCATATAATACACACACACACTTAATACCTGTTATCCACCACAGCAGCATATCCACCATGTATACTGATGTATAACCCACCTGCCTTCCAAAATAACACATCACCCCTCTCACCCCCCCCCCCAAAAAAAAAAATAACAAAAAAAACCTTCAGGAATGCACTTCACACCAGACCAATTCCCCTGGTAGTCAGAAAACAGCTTATAGTTGGAGCTAAGACCGCCTGTGTGCAGGAGGCGGGAACTCCCACAATGCAGTCGTAGGGAGGGTCAGTAAGATGCAAATACTAACAAGTTGATGCAGGATCATGCAATTTTATATGCAAATATATGCAGCTTGGAAATTGGCCAGATAAATCCTGCCATGGTGATTATCCATTTTCAAGATGCATACATTTGCATGTAAATTTTGCATAATACTACAACAGCTTGCTATCATTTGCATTTCATTGCCGATCCCTAGTCAGGGACTCTAACAAATACTGGCTATATTTTAATGGTCAAATTCTAAGCAGCAAAAAATTGCCTCCAATCAATATAAAATTGACATCAACACAAAATTGTTACCATTTCATTGACCAGGGGCATTGCTAGGGCCCTGTGAGATCTGGGGCACCAGGCCAGAGTCAAGCTGTGACACGTGTTCCCGACCCACATAGAAATACCATAAACAGGCAGCATTTTACAATAATGGCAGAGCTTCTATGTTGGCCTGGGTGTGGTGCTCGGCTGGCCTGCCGGTGATGTGGTGCTGGCTGGACTGGCAGTGATGGGAGCAGTGCTGGCTTAACAAGCTTGTGGAACTGTGCTGCCTGGCTTAATGAACTGCTGATGCGGACTGTGTTGTGTCCGCTGGCTGAGTGACCAACTGACCTGGTGATGCTATGCTGTGTGAAACCCAGTGCACACCAAAACCGCTAGCAATTTTTGGTGCAGATTTCAGAGATTTGGCCCAGTGCACACCGAGCGGATTTGGATGCGATCTGCCGGCCGCATCCGCCTGTAAATCCGCTTGGCTATTGTATTTCAATGGGCTGGTGCAAACCGGCGGTTTGAGGGTTTAGCAATCTGCAAATGTGCAGCAGGAGGCACGTTTGCAGTTTGGCAAAAAACAAACCGCTGGTGTGCACCAGCCCATTAAAATACATTAGCCAAGCGGATTTACAGGTGGATGCGGCTGGCGGACCGCATCCAAATCCGCTTGGTGTGCACTGGGCCTGACCTACTGTACTGCAGGATGGCTGACCCATACCAACTGGCAGGCAGCAGACGGTACAGTGAACGGTTCTTTTCCCTTAGCCGGGCGCATCCTGTTGGAGGCGACAAATTTCCACCAGAGTTACAGCTTTCCCTACTATCCATGGCAGCCTGGAGGGGGAATAGTAATTAGCGCCACTGCCGGATGCGCCCGGCTAACGGATAAGTACCCACGGAACTGCCCAACAAGCACACAGTTCAACCTCCTGTTTGTCCTAAAGGAAGCCCAAGACTTCCAGACTGCAAGCATTTATAGTTACCTGGGTGCTTTCTCCAGCCCCCTGTAGGCCATGGGCTTCCTCACCATCCTCCCAGTCCCATCCATTTATCTGCTGTCCAGCTCGGTAGTCTGGAAGTTCTGCAAATGCATGACTGTGAGCATCCGTGGCTGCACTCCTGTGGCTAGGAGTATTCTGCGCAGACAACCGGCCACAGAAGCACCATTGGGGCTGCACACAGTCAGGTATACACAGGGGAACATGACTGAGCCCAGTCACAGCTTTAAAGGGAACCTAAACTGAGAAGTATATGGATTTTTCCTTTAAAAATAATACCAGTTGCCCGACTCCCCTGCTGATCCTATGTCTCTAATACTTTTAGCCACAGCCCCTGAACAGACATGCAGATCAGGTGCTCTGACTGAAGTCAGACTGGATTAGCTGCATGCTTGTTTCAGGTGTGTGATTCAGCCACTACTGCAGCAAAAGAGATCATCAGGAGTGCCAAGCAACTGGTATTGTTTAAAAGGAAACATCCATACACCTCAGTTAAGGTTCCCTTAAACCAGGCCAGCCAGCGGAGGAAAGGAGCAGCCCTGGAGGATGGCAGGGGAGCTCATAGGGGGCTGGAGGAAGTGCCAAGTATAAATGCTTGTACACTTTAAAGTAGGGATGATCAATGAGATGCAAATATTTGAGTTCATGCAGATTTATGCAGAGCTGTGGAGTAGCTACAAAAATCATCCAACTCTGACTCCTCAGTTTAGTAAAACCAACGATTCCAGGTACCAAAATTGCTTCAACTGACTTCGGCTCCACAGCTCAGGATGTATGTAAATTTGTATGCAAATATATTCAGCTTGGAAGTTGACCAGTCAAGTCCCACACAGGTTCAATTGATTGGTTCATTTTCAAGCTGCATATATTTGCATAAACATTTAGACAAATACGCATGAACTTATTTGTGTTTCATTGATCGGGATGATCAATGAAACACAAATAAGTTCATGCGTACTTTAAAAGGGCGCTAAAAAGAGAGAGGTATATGGAGGCTGCCATGTTTATTTCCTTTTAAGCAATACCAGTTGCCTGGCAGCCCTGCTGATCCTCTTCCTCTAATACTATTAGCCATAGCCCCTGAACAAGCATGCAGCAGATCAGGTGTTTCAGACTGTAAAGTCAGATCTGACAAGACTAGCTGCATGCTTGTTTTTGGTGATATTCAGATACTACTGCAGAGAAATAGACCAGCAGGGCTGCCAGGCAACTGGTATGGATTAAAAGGAAATAAATATGGCAGCTTCCGTATACCTCTTACTTCAGTTCCCCTTTAGAGTACAGTGGGCTCTATTCAGAAAGCACTATTGCATTTGTTAATGCTCAAAACAGCTGATTTTTCTGATCACCTTAATAAATTATAATTCACTAAACTTGTTACCACACAAACAAAAAAAGAAAAAAAAAAAAAAAAAAACAGTTCCCGACTAGTGAGGTAAATTACCGACTTATGCCGGGAAATGTCAATTCACAATGCTTTGCACACTTCATTTACCGGACAAAAGCGTTTGGTAATTTTCTCCAGCCCACAGCAGCCAACAACCTTCTCTCCTCATGCTGTCTCTGTGCAGTAACTTGACAGACAGACTTTGGGGAGAACCTGGCAGCCAATAGGGAGAGCCACACAGCCTGCGTCTCATGCTAATTGGATGCAATAGGTATGCAGGTTGGACTTTCAGTGTATCAATGCAGAGACAAGCTACAACTCTGCCGGCATGCATTTAGATGTGCATATTTGTATTTTAACACATAGAATAGCTCCCCCTGGTGGCTCCAGCACATCTACAGGAATGACAGGCGGCACAGTTTGGAAAACCTCTGAGTCACACACACAGCTCCCTGTCTGCTAGAAGGCTGCTAAGTGAAACTTACTGACCAGGGCTTAGTGGATTGAGGCAGTTTGTTCGGTAAATTACCAAACTTCTGCCTCATGGGAGAAAATGTTTGTGAATTTGGAATAAAAAGTGTAAAATACCGCACAAGCTATTTTATCTCCAATTTTTTTTTCTTCCCGAACTGCTTATTGTGAATAGAGCCCATTGAGCACTAATACATAAAAAAGGTTAACCTCTATTTTCTTGCAAACAGAATTGCCATAAGTGAGGTTCCTACCTAACTTAGTATGCTTTGGGGTGGGGGTGTTAAGGGCAGCACCATGACTTACCTAGTGGGGGTTGCTTCAAAGAATCCTGCAGTAGAGTACACTCCCAGCCGCAATGCATGCCGCAACGTATACTGGGAGCTGTAGTATGCAGTGCGGCCAGGAGCGCACTCTACAGTGGGATTCTTTTAGGTGTGGCAAGCTGCAGCTGGCAATCATCGCAGGGACAAGGGGCTACACGAGCAGCCCCCAGGTAAGAAATGGTGCTCCCTAACCCCCATACCAAGTTCCAAATCTCCCTTATAGAAAAGTTCCATTTGGTACAAAAATTCTACAGGTGCACTTAAAGGAAACATGAGGCAAATGAAATCAATGTAGCTTTACTTACCTTGGGCTTCCTGCAGCTCCTAGAAGTCTGTGTCCCTCGCAGCAGTTCTGTTGTTGCCCAGTCTTCTGCTGTCCACTCCATAGTAGTCACTTGCTTCTGCACATGCATGGGTGCATGCACCGCTCATGCACCTGTGGCTGAGAATGTTCTTTGCAGTAGTACTGCGCTTGTGCAGAATGCTCCCAGGCACGAGAACTCAGGATTGCACGCACACACCCGTGCTTGCACAGAAGACACTGCTGAGGGGGACAAAGGAAGAATGGGTGGCAGCAGAACTGCAGCAAGGACTACACAAGACTTCTAGTCCTGGAGGAGGCTCCAGGTAAGTAAAGCTAAACGGATTTAAGGCTAGTTATACACCAGGACGTTGCATTTAGGGGACGTTATAGGGCACATAACGTGCCCCTAATGCAATGCCTGGTGCTCTCTGGTGTGGACGTCTGAGTGAGCCGCGTTGTGCAGCTCACTCTGGCGTCCGTGATGCGTACTCTTGGACGCATGCAGCATCACGTGGTCCCGGCCGGCCAATCGCCGCACAGAGCGGCCGCTCCAGGAAGTAAACACTGCACGTCACAAAGTGCAGTGAATATTAATTAGCCATGTGCCCGGCGGCTCTCCCCTCCTCCCCAACATGACTGAGCATGAGCAAACAGTCTAACGTGGCTTAGCCGCGGAGAACGCACAGCATGCACCACTTTGCTGCGTTACAATGTAACGCAACGTGGGCAGTGTGAACAGCCCACTTGTGTTACATTGCTGTGCGTTGGGGGAGCGTTACAGGCTGCACTAACGTGTGCCTGTAACGTCCCTGTGTGCAAGAAGCCTAAAGGAGGAACTGTAGTGAAAATGACAATAGAATTACTTATTGTTTACAATATTCATCTATTGATAATTTAGCAAGTGGTTTCCCATTGTAAAACATTTCCTTTCCCTGATTTACATTCTGAAATATATCCCTGAAGGTGAGTGACATCTTTAGTTCTGCCAGGTGATCTGCGCGGAATGTTCATTACTGACTTCTATGCACAGAGGAAGATATTGCTTGCTTGTTGGTTGGAAAAAGTCACAATTTCCCACAATGCAATGAGGGTCAGACAGCAAACTGTCAGGACATCACACTGTGGGAGGGGCTTCACCACAATATCCACCATACAGACCCTCCTGATCTATTTGAGAAAAGGTAAATATTGCTTGTGGGAAAGGGGGCATCAGCTACTTACTGAAATGTAGATAAATCCATGATGTAAAAGGAACCCAAGGTGTGAGACCTATGGAAGCTGACATGTAGTTCCTTTTAAAAAATGCCAGTTGCTTGGCAGTCCTGCTGGTTTATGTGGTTGCAGTAATGCATGAATCACACCAGAAACAAGCATGCAGCTAATCTTGTTAGAACACTCAGAACCACCTGACATGCTGCAAGCTTGTTCAGGGTCTATAGCTAAAAATATTACAGGCAGGGGATTGGCAAGAAAGCCAGGAAACTGGTATTGCTTAAAAGGAAATAAATATGACAGCCTCCATATACCTCTCACCTCAGGTATCCCTTTAAGCGGTGCTGGTGGCTACTCTTGCTGTGCTAAGCAAGCTGACACAAGCCCAGTCCTAATGCAGTTGGCCACTTACCTTCACTTTTAAACTCAGCTCTCCTCTCCCTATGTGATGGGAGGCGGCTGCTGTGTGATGGGGAAGGGGGCAGATGCAGCTTCTGTGTGACCTGGTAGGCAGCTGCAGTGTGACTGGGGGCAGCTGCTTATGGCTGTGTGATTGGGAGGGGGGGGTTACGGCTTCTGTGTGACTGGGGAGCTGCTGCTGCTGGCTGTGTGCTGGGGGCTTGCACTGCTGCTGGCTGTGTGCTGGGGGCTTGCGCTGCTGCTGGCTGTGTGCTGGGGGCTTGCGCTGCTGCTGGCTGTGTGCTGGGGGCTTGCGCTGCTGCTGGCTGTGTGCTGGGGGCTTGCGCTGCTGCTGGCTGTGTGCTGGGGGCTTGCGCTGCTGCTGGCTGTGTGCTGGGGGCTTGCGCTGCTGCTGGCTGTGTGCTGGGGGCTTGCGCTGCTGCTGGCTGTGTGCTGGGGGCTTGTGCTGCTGCTGGCTGTGTGATGGGTGCTGCTGGCTGGGGGCTGCTGGCTGTGTACTGGGGGCTGCTGCTGTTGCTGGCTGTGTGCTGCTGCTGGCTGTGTGCTGGGGGCTGCTGGCTGTGTGCTGGGGGCTGCTGGCTGTGTGCTGCTGCTGGGGGCGGCTGCTGCTGTTGTGCATGCACAATCTGTGTCCCTCTCCCTCCCCATAACAGAGAATATGTGAGCTCAGCTAGTTAGGCCTCCTTTCCACTGACCGCTGATAGGCAGTGAAATGCCTCTCAAACTCTCTCAACTGCTCACTTCTGCCTGGTAAATGCTTGCTGAGGCATGAGGCTAGCTTCTGCTGCTGGAGCAGGCATAAGAGGGCAGGTGCAGGGGAGACAGGCAGCATGCTGTGGGATTCCATGCCAAAGGAATCTATTTCAAACAAGTCAAGTGCAGGAGGCAGAGCTATTCAAGCTTTTTCCTTTCTCCCTCCTTTTGACAACAAATCCAGGCCCCCCAGCCAGTGATTGGCCAAGTGGGCAGTGGAATTTATGGTGACAGGCTCAGCCTCAGCCCATAGTGATAGCTGCAGGCTGATGCTAGTGCCAAGCCCCGCCCACAACATGTTACAATGGGCTCTATTCATAAAACATTTGCAGTAAAACAAATCTTGGAGGGAAAACACCACATGGTAGTTTAGAGTTGTGTGCTAATTCATAAAAATGTTTACACTTGCGATAATAGGTCAGGGAATTCCCCACTAAACTGGCAGTACTGGCTGAGTTGTTACATTTTCTGGCTGAGTTGATACATTTTCTCCTGCAGAGACAGCTAGTATAAAGGAGGCAGCCCCAGCATCCCTTTTACATGTGCATTTTTCTGCCTCTCCTCTTGAATCTGCGCTGAATCTGTCTAATTAGTCTTCCTAATCAATCTATTTAATCGCTGCAGCTTAGAAACAGTTCCAGAAATGTTACACATGCAGGCTTTCTGATGTGAAATTTATCTGAAAACAGGTACCCAAGGGGTTAAAAAACACAGCCTTGGTATTCCTGAATGCCTTGTCTGCTCTCTTCTCACTGCAGCTGCCTGGGAGGTCTGTCTCTCCATTAGCTTGCCTGTCATTGCTGGCTTATGCCTTATCTAAACAGCGGGATTTCTCCACACACATTCTGCCTGCGCTAATCTGTATGAATTAACCTTCAGTGACATGTGTTGTGATAATCTCCGCACAAGGCGGTAATTTCCCGCACTGCACAGGAATGTCAGATTTTCATGCGGAAACAGCCTTTATGAATGCCCACTTTGCTAAATGGTCAGGAAAGTCAGCTGTTTTGAGCGGAAAACTTGCGGTAAAGTTTTATGAATAGAGCCCATTATGAGTTCCCTGCTGTATGAGACAGTCCCACCCCTCAGTTTAACCAGCCAGTTACTGCAAGCCAGCCTCAGCCTTTGTCCCTCCCCTTGGCCAATGATCTCTCCAGTTTATTTTTCCCTCCGATTTGGCCCCGTGAGGATGTGGTAACGTGAGGATGGTTATGTGAGTGGCTGACTGCAGGAGCATTTCCCGGCATTGGAGAGGCTAGATTGGATCGGAGCAGTGCTTTTCAGCGCTGCTAGATTTAGGGCGCAGCCGGCGCCTCCATAGACTACAATAGGAATCACTCCTATTGCAGCGCTCAGTGAGTAATGTCGGCTCCGTCAGGAGACGGAGCCGAGGTTGCTTAAAAAACACAATAATTCTGCCTCCAGCAATCGCTGGAAGCCGAATTATTTCATTCCCCCACTATCCATGTCGGCCTGGAGGGGGAATAGTAATTAAAACGTCCCAGACTTGTGCAGAAGCAGGATCAGCCATATACCGCTGTATCCTGAGCCCAAGTCTACCGGCGCCGATTTCAAATGTACTCAGATTGGATGGCTAAGGAAGCCTTCTATAGACAGACAATGTTCTCTTTGCTGCAGCTCACATTTCAATGGCAGCCCTGACAATAGAGAGGCTGCAGCTGGAATATCACACACACAGAACCTGTAACTTCAAAAATGTCCCCGGGGAGGGGGGGGGTACTTACCTCGGGAGGGGGAAGCCTCTGGATCCCATCGAGGCTTTCCCTGTCCTCCTTCGTCCCACAGTGGCTGCGCTGGGCCCCCAAAACCACAAGGAAAGTCGGCTGTGGCAATATTAACTTTCCCCAGTGAAGGCACAGTAGCGGCTCTCTGCTCGGGATCAGGTGGAAATAGCCGATCCTGATCGGGACCACTCTACTGTGCAAGCGAATTGCGCCTGTGCAGTAGAGCAGATCCGATTGGGATTGACTATTTCCACATGACCCCGAGCTTAGAGCTGGAGCCGGGAAGGTAAATATTTACATGGCTGCTGTTCGGGGACTGCTAGCACTGCGAACGTGGGATGGAGGAGGATGGGGAAGCCTCAATAGGATCCAGAGGCTTCCCCCTCCCATGGTAAGTACCCCCAGGAAACATTTTTAAAGTTACAGGTCCTCTTTAAGGTGTCCATACATCAAGCAGTGATGGGCAGATTTTACCAAGGGATAGATCGCTCTCTGATCAGAGAGAGATCCATCAGCTGCCCATACACCACAGGCCGATTTCCAATCAATTTCATGCTAAAATCTTTTGAAAATGGACCCAGTGCGCAGCCTTGCTGCTGTTCCCTAGTGTGCACGTGTGCATTTATACATTACCTCTGCTGTGTCGCAGTACCATCCAGTGTCCCAATCCACCGCTCTTCCATCACACATGCTGATGGCATATATGGGGCTGATGGGAAAAGGGGCAGGACACCGTGACACGGGACAGGTAATGTATAAACGTACACGTTTTTACAATGTGGAAACCGCTCCGGGGTTTTCATCGCTCTTTGTTACTGCCGCGCTCCTACACCTTGCAGCTTGTCTGACCAATTCATGCACCAATTTCAGGACCAAATTAATCGCATCATCGATCGGGCGTGCACTTGGCAGTACCGATTTCCGTCCAATTTGATTATAATTGAATCGGATGATCGATTGGCCACCAAGTCCCCTAATGTATGGCCACCTTTATGGATTATCCATAAATATATGGTAACATTTGTAACAGTCATGGATCCATTGTTAAAACTGTTGTAGTCACATTGGTTTATTTTGGAGGGAAACCGTTGCCAGATCATGTGTATGTTGGAGGGAATCTGCCAGATTACGTGCATTGTGTGTGAAATGCTGTCAGATTATGTATATATTGGGGGGAAACACTATGGCGGTGCTCAAACTTCCTCCGTAGGAGCACTTGCATGGCTGCTAAGGTCATGTATGTTTGGTACCACTCATGACCGAGCCCATGTTCTTTTGTATTGCCACACCCATTTTGCAGCTGCATGGGGTGTCACTCTTCTCCTGTCACTACCTTTGGCTGCAGCTGTGCTGTCACTCCTCTCCTGTGACTACCTCTGGCTGCAGCTGTGCTGTCACTCCTCTCCTGTCACTACCTCTGGCTGCAGCTGTGCTGTCACTCCTCTCCTGTCACTACCTCTGGCTGCAGCTGTGCCATCACTCCTGTCACTACCTCTGGCAGCAGGTGAGCTGTAACTCCTCTCCTGTCACTACCTCTGGCTGCAGCTGTGCCATCACTCCTGTCACTACCTCTGGCAGCAGGTGAGCTGTCACTCCTCTCCTGTCACTACCTCTGGCTGCAGCTGTGCCATCACTCCTGTCACTACCTCTGGCTGCAGCTGTGCTGTCACTCCTCTAATGTCACTACCTCTGGCTGAAGGTGTGCCGTCACTCCTCTCCTCTCACTACCTCTGGCTGCAGCTGTGCCATCAAGCCTCTCCTGTCACTACCTCTGGCTGCAGGTGAGCTGTCACTCCTCTCCTGTCACTACCTCTGGCTGCAGGTGAGCAGTCACTCCTCTCCTGTCACTACCTCTGGCTGAAGGTGTGCTGTCACTCCTCTCCTCTCACTACCTCTGGCTGCAGCTGTGCCATCACTCCTGTCACTACCTCTGGCAGCAGGTGAGCAGTCACTCCTCTCCTGTCACTAACTCTGGCTGCAGCTGTGCCATCATGCCTCTCCTGTCACTACCTCTGGCTGCAGCTATGCTGTCACTCCTCTCCTGTCACTACCTCTGGCTGAAGCTGTGCCATCACTCCTGTCACTACCTCTGGCTGCAGGTGAGCAGTCACTCCTCTCCAGTCACTACCTCTGGCTGAAGGTGTGCTGTCACTCCTCTCCTGTCACTACCTCTGGCTGCAGCTGTGCCATCACTCCTGTCACTACCTCTGGCTGCAATTGAGCAGTCACTTCTCTCCTGTCACTACCTCTGGCTGAAGGTGTGCTGTCACTCCTCTTCTCTCACCATCTCTGGCTGCAGCTGTGCTGTCACTCCTCTCCTGTCACTACCTCTGGCTGCAGCTGTGCTGTCACTCCTCTCCTGTCACTACCTCTGGCTGCAGCTGTGCCGTCACTCCTCTCCTGTCACTACTTCCGGCTGAAGCTGTGCCGTCACTCCTCTCCTGTCACTACCTCTAGCTGCAGGTGTGGTGTCACTCCTCTCCTGTCACTACCTCTGGCTGCAGCTGTGCCGTTACTCCTCTCCTGTCACTACCTCTGGCTGCAGGTGTGGTGTCACTCCTCTCCTGTCACTACCTCTGGCTGCAGGTGAGCCGTCACTCCTCTCCTGTCACTACCTCTGGCTGAAGGTGTGCTGTCTCTCCTCTCCTGGCACTACCTTTGGCTGCAGCTGTGCTGTCACTCCTCTCCTGTCTACCTCTGGCTGCAGGTGTGCTGTCACTCCTCTCCTGTCACTACCTCTGGCTGCAGGTGTGCTATCACTCCTCTCCTGTCACTACCTCTGGCTGCAGCTGTGCTGTAACTCCTGTCCTGTCATCACCTCTGGCTGCAGGTGAGCCTTCACTCCTCTCCTGTGACTACATCTGGCTGCAGTTGTGCTGTCACTGCTCTCCTGTCACTACCTCTGGCTGCAACTGTGCCGTCACTCCTCTCCTGTCACTAACTCTTGCAGCTGTGCCGTCACTCCTCTCCTGTCACTACCTCTGGCTGCAGCTGTGCTGTCATTCCTCTCCTGTCACTAACTCTGGCTGCAGCTGTGCAGTCACTCCTCTCCAGTCACTACCTCTGGCTGCAGCTGTGGTTTGGCACAGTGAGAAACATAGGGGCACAAGAGGTGGTAGAGTGGGAAACATAAGGGTACAAGAGGTGACTGATATAAGATATGGTGTTAATTATTTGTTATTTTGGGGACATTTGCTCTAATGCTGGGAATACACGGTTCGTTTCTGCTGTGCGCTTCTGTTCTCGAACGTTTTTGCCACTTGATTCTGCAGTAGAGTCTCTTATCTTCCGCTCATTTTTCGTACTTTTTTCCAGTCACTTCCAACAGAAAACGAGCAGCCACATCATCGAAAGGGAGATCGGACGTGTCGGAAATTATCTATTGAACCATCTAATCAGCTAAAAAATGACCCGTGTATTCCTAGCATAAGAGGCATACTTCACAGGCATAATACACCAGAACCAAAGGCCTCATGCCAAACTTAGTACACAGAGGACCAATTCTCTGTGCCATACAATAGAACAAAAACAGCCTAATCCAATTTGGGAATGTAAATAGAGACAAGCCAAAGACATAATACACAAATAGTGGCACAATAGGCAACAAAATTGAATCACATCAGCTTAATCTAAGTGTTTGGGGGTGTCTGTATTTATATGTCCATATAGGATTAGGCTGAATTTGTTCTATTGTGTTGCCTAGACAATTGGTCTGGGAGTGTATGAAGAGGTAGGCAATAACTATTCTAAAGCTGGCCATACACTGGCCCGATTTGCCGCCGTTTCGACAGCAGATTCAGTCACTGGGATCGAATCTGCTGCCAATCGTTTGCGCTACACGCCGAATTTCGATCCATTTCGTCCGGTCCCGTCGATCGTTCCGTGCGGAAAATTACTGCCGATCGTCCGCGGGTAGGGAGCGCGTCGCTAGCAGCGTTCTGGTGCCCGACGACCGACGCACTCTGGCTGCAGGTGTGCTGTCACTCATCTCCTGTCTACAGCTGTGCTGGTGTGCGTGTGCGTGTGTGTGTGTTCATGGTTGGTGGTCTGTGGGGCAGAGGGTGGCTGTGTGCTTTTTTTTAAGTGAGAAAGGGTTTCTGAAAATTGACTATTTGGGTGTGTTAAGACGTGTGCAATTGGTGGCACTATTAGTTGGTTGGAGAGGGATCGTTCCTATGACTAGTATCCAGGGCAGTTTCTAGGCTAAAATGCACCCAGTGCGAGAGTGTAAAAATTGCGCCCCCCCCCCCCCCCCCCCCGTGCCAGAGCCAGGTATAGGTGCCTGCAGTATAGGTTAGCTAGGTCTAGTTGCACTCAGTATAGGTAGTGGGCTATAGGTCCCCCCAATATAGGTAGCCAGGCATAGGTGCCCCAGTATAATTGCCCCCAGTATAGATTAGCCAGGTAGGTACCTCCAGTATAGGTATCCAGTATAGTTCAGGGGCGGACGGGGCAGGGGGGCAATCTCCCCCCAGGCCACCTTTCATTCAGTGATTTAGGGTAGGTTTGGTGTCTGGTGTATTGGGGTTTGTTGTAAGGCAATGTGAAACTTAAGGCTAGCTGATAAAAGTGCAATCAGAGGACAGGCAAGCTGGTAAATATACACAGCATGATGCAGAGCTTGCCTGGAGGGTCCGTGTGCAAACATCTGTCTGGTCTCTCCCCATTGTTATTATGACTGCATGTGTGGATAAGGTGTTATACAAGTTAAAGTTTTTGACAGTCCCTAGAATCCAGGAGGGCTACTTTCCGACTTGTGTGAGAGACTGGCAGGGACAGGAGTCCTATTACAGGCAAGTAGCCTCTGTGTGATGTGCAATACAGATAAGCTCTCTGCTCCATCTCAGGCTATTCTCAATTTCTCTCCACTCCTCCTCTCTCTGGGCTAGTGCACGCCAAAATCGCAATAGCAATCGCTAGCAATTTGTGAGTGTGATTTTGTGAAACGTTTTTCAGAGCGTTTTTTTTTATGAATTGCTCCAAAAAATGCTACATGCAGTGTGTAGCATTTTTTGGAGCAATTCATTAAAAAATAGCTCTGAAAATCGCTTCACAAAATCACACTCACAAATTGCTAGCGATTGCTATTGCGATTTTGGCGTGCACTAGCCCAGAGAGAGGAGGAGTGGAGAGAAATTGAGAATAGCCTGAGATGGAGCAGAGAGCTTATCTGTATTGCACATCACACAGAGGCTACTTGCCTATCATAGGACTCCTGTCCCTGACAGTCCCTCACACAAGTCAGAAAGCAGCCCTCCTGGAGTCTAGGGACTGTCAAAAACTTTTCAACTTGTATAACACCTTACCCACACATGCAGTCATAATAACAATGGGGAGAGACCAGACAGATGTTTGCCCACAGACCCTTCAGGCAAGCTCTGCATCATTCATGCTGTGTATATTTGCCAGCTTGCCTGTCCTCTGATTGCACTTTTATCAGCTAGCCTCAAGTTTCACATTGCCTTACAACAAACCCAAATACACCAGACACCAGACCTGCCCTAAATCACTGAATGAAAGGTGGCCTGGGGGGAGATTGCCCCCCTTCCCCCCTGGCCAGTCAGTGTAGCTGTATACAGTGCTTCTCTGAACTAATTACTTTGCAGTCCCCTGGGGAGAGGGAGGGAGAGTTCACAGCGCCCTTTGGCTGTCTGCGCTCAGGGCTGCTGCATGGCTGCACGGCCCCTAGAAACGGGTCTGCTAGTATCCTTTGTGTGTGGTGGGCCTGCTGTATGTGATTATTGCTAACAACAATGTGGGGGAGGGCAAGCTTTCTTTATAACTGATACAAAGGCCTTAGTCTTGTCACAGATTGCCCAGAGGAGCCGATAGTCGTATCCCTTGGAGTGCCTTGAATGTTTCAAGTAATTAACTGTAAATACTTCTATACGTTTGTACATTTACATAGAGTTTGCCGCTAAAGCAGAATTGCAAGCACTGTGCACGCTATGCTGTGGTACTGCTTCTACCATGCGCTGGCAACTTGCGCTCACAACTTACTACCGTCTGCGGGTCAAGTGGTTTACTGACGCAATCCAAACCCACTTTGATTGGCCCAATAGGCTGCCTGTCAAGTTTCAGACAGTCTACTGGGCCAATCAAAGTGCTGGGATCACGTCCATTATAGCAACTGGACCTGCAGGGGCTCATGGTGTAGTTAGTGGAGCGGCTAATCGTCAGAAGGAACATATGAAAGTTACCAGCACAATGTTAGAGGCGCTACTGCAGCATAGCGTGTGATGTTTTTGCACTCCTGTCATTTTGGCTGCGCTGCTTCCGCTTCACAGGTTGTTAAATCAACCTGTCACACTCACCGTCCTGGGCTGCTCAGGCGTTCTCGTGCGCGCGTCTCTACACGCGGGTGCGCTGGGTTTTATGGTCATTTCTGGTGGTCTGGCGCGCACAGCGTTGCGCGCGCAGCGCGCGGGGTCATGCACATGCGCAGTGTGCGCGAGAGGTCGCGCACGCGCGCAGGACGATTCGCGCGCACGCGAACTCCGCACTGCGCACAGCGCGCATGCGCAGCGCTAACTTTGGCGCCAAGAACAGTATTTAAACAAGCCTGCCCTTTCTAGAAGTGCTGTTTGTTCTTACAGCTTGTGCCTGAGTTAGTACTTGTGATACCCTGTGATTCCTGGTTAGACCTTGGCTTGTGACCCCGACTACGTTTTGATCTCTGCCCGTCCTGACCCCTGGCTTACGTTCTTGACTACGATTTTGTCTGCAGCCTGCCTCGACCCTCTGCTTGTCTACGACCCTCCTGATATCCGCCTGTCCCGACCAGTGCCTGCACCTGACTACGCCTTCCAGTCCTCGGCTCTCCACATTGAGCTGTTTCCTGTTCTCCGATCCTCTGTGGAATCATTCCAAGCGCAACCTGGTGGGCACTAGGCAGCGAAGTACCCGCTTCCCCCTCCAGGGGCAGCTGTCCTGCTTCCCCCTCAAGGGGTCGTGGGTGAAGACCCGTGGTCACTTAGATCCTGTGCTTGGGTGGTTCATACCGCAGTGGAAAGGTCAACAGCATCTGAACTTCCCTGCAAGCCTAACAGTAACAAACAGCCACGATGGACGGCTCCGGAGAGCGCACTCCGTTTGATGTACTTTGTGACCTGGTTCATCAGCTGACAGTGTCTGTACAAGAGGTCCAGAGGGATTGTGCCCAGATCCGTGGACAACTTAATGTCAATCCTGCACCTGCAGCGGCCCCTGCATTATTAGCTCCGGAATTACCCGCTGTTCCTGCTTCTGCTCCTTTGGCGGCTGCGGCCGATGTTGGTTCCCCTGCTCCTGAACCCAAGCTGCCACTACTGGAACGTTTCACTGGTGATAGGAACAAGTTTCGTCTCTTCAAAAGTGCCTGCTCTTTGCATTTCTCCCTGCTGCCTCGGACTTATGCGAGTGAGGAAATCCGGGTGGGAGCCATCATCTCCCTGCTCCAGGGTGAACCCCAAGCTTGGGCCCTTAGACTCGTAGAGCAAGGACATGCCTGTCTACAGAATACCGCTACCTTCTTCGAGGCCATGGCAGAACTTTACGATGACCCCAGCAAGGGAGCCTCTGCTGATGCCGCCTTACGCGCCCTTCGCCAGGGTCGGAGGTCCGTTGAAGACTACGTTCTGGACTTTCGCAGGTGGTCGGGCGATTTGGACTGGAACGACTCTGTGTTGAAGTCTCAGTTCCGTCTTGGTCTATCTGATGCCATTAAAGATGAACTTGCCCGTATTGGTGTTCCCGATACTCTGAAAGAACTCATCCAAGTGTCTATCCAGATTGACAGGCGATTGAGAGAAAGACGTCAAGAAAGACTTGGATTCAGCCGAAGTCCCTGGCCCCCTTCTTCTGTCTCTCCTCACCCCGTTCTGGCTCCTGCTCCGATTCCCAGTCCTCCACCTCTTGACGAGCCTGAACCGATGCAACTAGGCCTTGCCAGACCGTCATTAACTCCTGAGGAGCGACAGCGTCGAAGAAAGGCAAACCTCTGCCTGTACTGCGGAGCATCTGGACATTTCCTGCAAGACTGCCCTATCCGTCCTTCGAGTAAGCCTGACTCACTAAATCCCTGTGATATGTCTCTTCCGGCTTTTTCCACAGCTCACGTACCTCTATCTCTTCTTCTGCAGGGGATTCCAGGAGAGAACCATAAGATTGAAGCGATAATCGATTCTGGCGCCTGTTCCTGTTTCTTTGATCTACAACTTGCCTACCAGCTGAATCTGCCTATACGTGAGAAGAGGAGTCCACTTCTAATTCAGCTTGCTGATGGGTCCTCTATCCACTCGGGGCCCATTACATTAGAGACTTTTCCTTTGCTTGTCACCACCTCAGAGGAACATCAAGAATACCTCGTGTTTGACCTCATACCCTCTCCTCTGTTTCCTGCCATTCTGGGAATGCCCTGGCTCAAGAGTCACAATCCTCTCATTGACTGGTTTACTGGGAAGGTTGTTTTCAACTCCTCATACTGTGCTCGATTCTGTTTTCCGAAGATCGGCCGCCTGCTCTGCCTCAGCTCTGACACCTCTGCAGTCATTCCAGTCGTTTATCATGATTACTTGGATGTGTTTGATAAGAAGAAAGCTAATTCTCTCCCTCCTCATCGTATCTACGACTGTCCCATAGACCTCCAACCCGGAGTGGCCATTCCCTATGGAAGAGTGTATCCTTTGTCTGAACCCGAATCCCTGGTGTTGAAGGACTATATTCAAGAGAATCTTGAGAAGGGTTTTATCAGGCCATCCTCCTCACCAGCAGGTGCCGGAATATTCTTCGTAGAGAAGAAAGACGGGTCTCTCAGGCCCTGCATTGACTACAGAGCATTAAATCAGCTCACAATCAAGGATCGCTACCCTTTGCCCTTGATGCCTGATCTGTTCCAGAGACTACGCTCTGCCAGGGTCTTCACCAAGCTTGACCTCCGAGGAGCCTATAATCTGGTCAGAATCCGAGAAGGGGACGAGTGGAAGACCGCCTTCCGATCACGCTACGGACATTACGAATACATGGTCATGCCGTTCGGCCTCTGCAATGCCCCTGCCACTTTCCAGCGCTTTATCAATGATGTGCTACGAGACTTCATCGATGATTTCCTGGTTGTCTATTTGGACGATATTCTCATCTTCTCCTCCTGTCTTGAGGAACACCGAGTGCATGTGAAGAAAGTTCTAGGCCGCCTGCGCACTCACGAGCTCTATGCGAAACCCGAGAAGTGCGAATTTGAACGTGAAAATATCCAGTTTCTTGGCCTTCACATCTCCGCCAAAGGAATTGAAATGGATCCTAAGAAAGTCTCTGCTATCCTCGACTGGCCGGTACCCACTGATCGCAAGGCTGTCCAACGTTTCATTGGGTTTGCCAATTTCTATCGAAGATTCATTAAGAACTTCTCTAAGATCGTGGCCCCGATTACACACCTGACCAAGATCAACCTCCCCTTCAGGTGGACCTCTGAAGCCCAGACTGCTTTCGAGCTACTCAAAACCCGCTTCACATCTGCTCCTGTTCTGAAGCATGCAGATCCGTCACAATCTTTTATCGTGGAGGTGGATGCATCCGAAACTGCGTTGGGAGCTATTCTTTCTCAGCGTTTTGGTCCTAAGTCCATCCTGCATCCTATCGCTTTCTTTTCCCGGAAACTCAACTCAGCTGAGAGAAATTATGACGTTGCCGACAGAGAACTTCTTGCTATCAAGGCCGCTTTAGAGGAATGGCGTTACCTGTTGGAAGGGTCGTTGCATCCAATTCTTGTCCTGACCGACCACAGGAATTTGGAGTACTTGCGTTCTGCTCGAAGATTGAGGCCACGTCAGGCTCGCTGGGCCCTATTCTTCTCCCGGTTCAATTTCCACCTGACCTACCGCCCAGGGTCTAAGAACTTGAAAGCTGACGCTCTCTCTCGCATGTTCCCTGAAGAATTGACTATGGAATCTGTTCCAGACACTGTCTTATCTGCTAATCATTTCCTGCTGCTGCAACCCGCTATTCTGGAACAGATAAAACAAACTACTTCTACCCTTGCCACCCAAGAGGTACCTGCCAACCTGGAGGAGGGTGAAGGTGTTCTGCTTCATCAAGGAAGGGTGTTTATTCCTCCTCAAACCCGCCAGTTAGTCCTTGCGTGTTGCCACGATAACAAGTTGACTGGTCATTTTGGAATTACCAAGACCCTGGAATTACTCCAAAGAGACTTTTGGTGGCCAGAGATGCATAAGGACTGTTCTAATTTTATCCTTTCCTGTGAAGTCTGTGCTAGGTCCAAGAGTCCCAAGTCCAAACCCTGTGGTCTTCTCCAACCTCTACCAGTACCTGAACGTCCTTGGGACAGGATTGCTATGGACTTTGTGGTCGAATTACCCTCCTCGGAGGGGTTCACTGCCATCATGGTGGTAGTGGACCGATTTACTAAAATGGCGCACTTCCTACCTCTGAAGGGGGTACCATCTGCAGCAGTAACTGCCCAAGTTTTCCTGAAAGAAATTGTCCGTCTTCATGGCCTTCCTTCTGAAATAATCTCTGATCGAGGAACTCAGTTCACATCCCGGTTCTGGAAGGAACTCTGCAGATTATTGAATATCAACTCTCTCCTCTCCTCTGGTTATCATCCGCAAACTAACGGACAGACTGAAAGGACCAATCAAACGCTGGAACAGTATCTTCGTTGCTTTTCATCCGCCTCTCAAGATAACTGGTCCATCCTCCTGCCGACAGCTGAATTCGCATACAACAACTCGATCCATTCCGCTACAAAGACTTCTCCGTTTTTTGCCAATTACGCTTTTCATCCCTCCTACTTACCTGGTCAGATTACTGAATCCAATGTGCCCACTGTTCAAGACAGGCTCCTGTTTCTCACTGAAAGCTTCAAGAAGTTACGGACTGTCCTCTCAGAAGCACAACGGAAAGCTAAGCATTGGGCAGACAAGAAGCGCTCCAAAGGTCCTGACCTCTCTCCTGGTGATCTGGTATGGTTGTCTACCAATAATCTGCGGCTACGTTGCCCCTCCAAAAAGTTGGGACCTAAATTTATTGGGCCATTTCCCATCGAGAAAGCAATTAACTCTGTAACTTTTAGATTGACTCTTCCTGGTTCCATGAATATTCATCCTGTATTTCACATTTCCTGTCTGAAGAGAGTGATGCCTGATTGCTTTAACAGATCTGTCCCTCCTCCTTCTCCTGTGTTGATTGATGACCATGAGGAATATGAAGTGGAGAAGATCTTAGATTGTAAGAAGAAGGGAGGTTCCCTTTACTATTTGGTCAAATGGAAGGGTTATGGAGTGGAGGAGAATTCTTGGGAGCCACTTGAGAATATACATGCTCCAAGGCTTGTCAGAAGGTTCCATTTAAAATTCCCTGATAAACCCATGTCAAGGGGCACCCAGAGGTTGCCCGTAGGGGGGGGGCAATGTCACACTCACCGTCCTGGGCTGCTCAGGCGTTCTCGTGCGCGCGTCTCTACACGCGCGGGTGCGCTGGGTTTTATGGTCATTTCTGGTGGTCCGGCGCGCACAGCGTTGCGCGCGCAGCGCGCGGGGTCATGCACATGCGCAGTGTGCGCGAGAGGTCGCGCACGCGCGCAGGACGATTCGCGCGCACGCGCACTCCGCACTGCGCACAGCGCGCATGCGCAGCGCTAACTTTGGCGCCAAGAACAGTATTTAAACAAGCCTGCCCTTTCTAGAAGTGCTGTTTGTTCTTACAGCTTGTGCCTGAGTTAGTACTTGTGATACCCTGTGATTCCTGGTTAGACCTTGGCTTGTGACCCCGACTACGTTTTGATCTCTGCCCGTCCTGACCCCTGGCTTACGTTCTTGACTACGATTTTGTCTGCAGCCTGCCTCGACCCTCTGCTTGTCTACGACCCTCCTGATATCTGCCTGTCCCGACCAGTGCCTGCACCTGACTACGCCTTCCAGTCCTCGGCTCTCCACATTGAGCTGTTTCCTGTTCTCCGATCCTCTGTGGAATCATTCCAAGCGCAACCTGGTGGGCACTAGGCAGCGAAGTACCCGCTTCCCCCTCCAGGGGCAGCGGTCCTGCTTCCCCCTCAAGGGGTCGTGGGTGAAGACCCGTGGTCACTTAGATCCTGTGCTTGGGTGGTTCATACCGCAGTGGAAAGGTCAACAGCATCTGAACTTCCCTGCAAGCCTAACACAACCTCAGTGCCTCACCCAAGACAATTGTATTACTTGTTTGTTTTGCTTGTAAATATGTTTTTTTTTTTCAACAGGTCAAGTTTCGTTTATTCATATCGCTCTTAGTTGTTTTTAAAAAGTTGTACAATGTTTTTTATTAGATGTACACTTATAGATTTCATTTTTACCTTACAAAGAAAACACTTTGGCTTTGTTCTCCTTTGCAGCAGCCCATTTCCATCAGAGCACAAGTCAGTCTTTAGCCTACATTTCTCCCAGGGCCATGATGTAAAAACCGTGGCCTCCTCTCCCGCCACCACCCACACCTAACATAGTTTTGCTCTTTTCATGTTCAATATTGTTCTTCCAGCAATGTTACTGCCGCACAACCCATAGGATTTTATTTATCATTCTAATTAGAAATCTTGTGGAAAGATACCAAATTTTTAATAAAACAATCGATAGGATGGGGCACAAAAATTTAAGATTTCAATTAAGGGTTGACAAAGGTGGCGTTTTTCCAATTGGAGAATCTAAAAGTGTATATTCAAATTTAAATAACAAATAAGACAATTGAAACAGCCATTAGTGGATCGCCCAGGGCCGGCCCGCCCATGAGGTGAGGTGAAACTTTTGCCGCCCCGTGGGTGTGGGCGGGGCCGCCCGAGCTGGAGGGGATAGTGGGCAGGAAGGGGGGTATTGGGCCTAGCGGCGGGGAGCGGAGGACGGGGGACCCAGGCGAGCGAGGGGGGGGTCTGACCCCCCTCCCCGCCACTAGGCCCAATACCCCCTTCCTGCCAGCTATCCTCTCCAGCTCGGGCGGCTCCCCCACACCCACGGCCTGGGGGGGGGGGGGGGGGGGCGGCGATTTCTTTGAAGATTGCCTCAGGCGGCAAAAAGTCTAGGGCCGGGCCTGGGATCGCCTAACAGGGATCAGAAAGGATTTTTTTCCCCATGCTATACTTATATTGTCCTTTTAGTGTGTCATGGTTTTTTTTCGCCTTTCTCTGGTTCAATTCTTTTTTTTTTTTTTTTTTTGAGGGTTTCCATATTTGTCTATTAAATTTTCCAAATTACATTGTAATGACATGTTAGATGGTTTGTGTTAGTGTTCTGAATAAATGTATTAGAAACCCTCAGAATCTGTGTTTCTGTGTAAATTTGATCACAACATGAATAGAATGGAGATATATATATATATATATATATATATATATATATATATATATATATATATATACCGTAATTCTAGATATATACACCGTAATTCTAGATATATACAGTACATTCTATATAGATATCTAGAATGTACTGTATTTTCCGCCTATAAGACGCACTTTTCTACAACAAAAATGGGGAGAAAAAGTCCCTGCGTCTTATACGGCAAAGGCAGGGAATACCCGAATTCTGAACGCCCGCCGATACGAACCGCTGCCACGTCGGGGATTCCCTGCCTGTGTGCGTCTTCGTCTCCTCCTCCTGTCTATCCACCTGTCACTTCTGTCCTCGCCATGGTCCTCCTGTCCGCCAGCGGTGAAATCAGCTGCAGCCGGTAGCATATAGGCAGCCCCGGGTCCTCACAGCTAGGGAAGAACGGAGAACAGGGGCCAGCAGGACATGGAGCGGGGACAGTGGAACAGAACGCAGAGCAGGGGACAGCGGCACAGCACTAAATAGGTGAGCTTCGGGCCTTGGCCAGCCACATGTAGTCAGAACACGTTCTGGCCGGCCAAAGTCCGAAATTGTGCAGCATTTTGTACATTGGCCGCATCAGGCAGCCACTTCGCATTGTGACCGGCCAGAACTTGAAGTGGCCAGACTTCGGGTTCTGGCCGTAACATATATAAAAGAATCCGGTGTACACATCAGATATATACAGTCACAATCAGATATGTTTATCTTACTTTAAAAATATGGGGACTGCTTTATTAAAGCAGGACAAGTAACAATTTTTTGATTGGTTTATTTCATTTTTGTGGGCTATACACAGCTATTGCTGTATATATAATTTATGATGACTATTATCTGAGAAATAGAACATTTTATCATATTTTCTATTTTAATTACAGTTTAAATTCATTAGGCGTCTGAGTCGGTGCATTCTACTTCGCGTATTGGAAAACCAACAGTATTTAAAAATGATAATACAAATAAAGCTTGACTTTTTATTAGGAAGTAAATATTTAAAACAATTAGTAATCAAGCATTTCAGCCACATCAAAATTGTTGCCATAATAAAACCCCTTGTAAATTCCCTGAGGGTCTGGAAAAGTGTTTCGCACACTTTTTTTACGGTGCAAGATGGGATTGGACGCCTCCTCCCTTTCCCAAGATAGCCATAAATCCATGACGCAAAAGAACGATATGCGGTTCTATGGAGTTTTCTGAAAAATAAAATTGTAGTTAATGAAGAGTACACTTCTTTATAGATTAGAAGAGAACTGTAAAGGTAGCCATACACTGGTCGATTTGGCATTAGATCGACCAACTGACAGATCTCTATCTGATCAAATCTGATCAGAGAGGGATCAAACGGCTGCCTTTACTGCAAACAGAGTGTGAATCGATTTCAGCCTGAAACCGATAACAATCTGTTGAACTGCTCCTGCTGCCTGTCTCCCCCCCCCCCCCCCTGTATATATTACCTGAAGCTAGCTCCGGGTCCTCTTCTCTGCACTGCACCGCATCCCAGCATCCCGCACCGCATCCCAGCGTACACTGTCACTCCATGAGCAGGAAGCTCAAATACAGCACCCTCTATTTGAACTTCCTGGTCACTGGAGAGACACAGGAAGTTAAGCTAGCCATACACTGTACGCTGGGATGGAGCAGGAACAGAGTGGTGCAGCGTGGAGAAGATGCCCGGGAGCCAGCGTCAGGTAATGTATACCTGTATCGGATCGGCCGCCGCAAGCGATGCGCTCCTTACCCGTGGGTGATCGACGGTAATTTCCCGCACGGCGCGATTGATGGGCCTATCCGATTTCGGGAGGAAATCGGATCGGCGGGTGTGTTTAGCGCGAACAGTTGGCAGCAGATTCGATCCCAGGGATCGAATCTGCTGTCGAACGGCGGCAAATCAGGCCAGTGTATGGCCAGCTTAAGGATAGAGATTAGTTACCTGTGATATACATTGGCAGGAGGATGAGTTGTATTGTTCGGATGAGTCCTAAAAAGAGCTTCCACAATAATTGGGTTTGAGCAAAGGTGATGAAAGTCTGAGATTTGTGTAATACATTGTAAGTCATCAGGTATGAAAGACTTGATGTCCTCAGCATCCTGGCAGCAGATGCTTTCTAAGTCCGTTGGCATGGAAATACAGTTTCCACACAGGGGCGTATCTGGGTAATATAGAGCCTATGGCAAACACTGAAATTGTGCCCCCCCCCCCCTTACCCTCTTAAACCAGCATCCTTTCTTGTGTACATGTGTTATGGCTGCCTGTGTTCTCTGGTTTGGGATGTTGCTAAAGTTACTTTTTTGGAAATGTCTCTTCTCATTTCCTCTGTATCCTCTTCTAACACTAAGCTAAGTGCACCTGTATACATAAATTCAGTAGCCATGTTTCCCAGATTTAATCTAATCTTAGGTCTGAATGATGCAAAGGAATGGAGAAAGGCATGGGGCGCAGCACAGGGGCAGGCATGGTGGCACAGTACAGGAGCAGACATGGCGCCCATGGTGCTATGGCGCCCATGGCGAGAGCCATGCCTGCACCCCTCTAGATACGCCTCTGTTTCCACATAAACACCAGTTGCTGTTCCCAATTCTACCTGTAACTGGTGCATGGTCAGATGTTGATGCCTCTGACCCTTGATTGTCTGTCTGTAAGGGCCTTCTTTGATTGAATGGGAAGCTGCAATATTCATCAAAATATGGGAAAGTAGCGTAGATCTCGTCCATAACCATTTGTGTCTAAATTAAGAAAACACACACATTACACTCTATAAAAGTACTAAAATTGATATAGACTTTGCAAATGATAAAAATAGCAAAATAATTAAATGGGTATAAAAATACTGTTTGTGGCCAACAAGATCCTTCCATTCATTCAGTTTTCCGAAGCAATTGAATTACCTTTCTAAAACACTATACATTTTTTCAACCACAATTGTCATTTTCACTAAATTAGGATCTCTTCTGCTCCATGCTTGTGGTGCGTTTCTACTTTTTGGCGAAGGGTTAAGGGCGCTGCCACATGACATATTTTACTATTCCGTTATCGAATTGCATTTATTTCCCCATTGCAAGTACACTGGGCCATCACAAGGCCACCCTCATCAGTGGTGCGTGGTTTATTTCACTTTACAATTGCAGTGTCTGATGCAGTGTTGCTGTGTTTGTCAAGTCAATGGGAGTGCATGCAAATCGCATTGCAAACATAGTGTTATGCGATTTGTACTGCGATTTCACATTGGGAACATTTTACATCAACCTTTGCATGTCAGGAAACACAATAGTGCACATAGATCAAACATGAAACTCACTGTGAAACATGCACTTGCCAGGAGCTGCTATCACAGTGTCATTCTATGTCATCATGACCTCACTAACGCAGAGCTAGTGATAGGCCCACTGCACCTGATGGGGTGCTGGCAGGCAGAAGGATACTTTCCAAGCCTTCAGTAACATCTAGCAGCCTTGCTCTAACTCCTCGTGGTGTCTTTATCGGGTTCCAGCATCCAAGTACATAAGCTGGCCTGTCACCTGACCCAATGCGGGTCATGTGCGGCAGAAGATGGAAAGATGCTTGCAAGGAGATACATACAGGCTGCTACTAGATGTCACTGTATGATCAGTGACTATTTCAGGGTGATTTTTTTTTTTCTTGGATGCTCAAGCAACTGGCATGCACATATATCTTTCATCAGGCTATCCCTGCTTATGCCAGATGCTCGGAACTCTACTGTATTATACAAAGTAACCTTACCCTTTGTGCTCTCTCCTCAGCAGCCATTTCTGAATCCACATATTCCTGTCATCCTGCTGCTTGGAATTCAGTCTGAAAAAAGATTATGTAATAAAAAAATAAAATAAAAAAAGTAATTGCTTGATAGAGATACATACATTCATGTGTATTTAAACATACTGTCACATGAGCCAGGACCAAATGGATTGGGAAACATTTAGGGGTCCCCAAAGTATACAGCATTCCTCTGATTCACTGGCCAACCCATGCGTTGGAGAAGCATGCATGGGTTGGAAAGAAATAGACTTCCACATTACAAACAGTGGCTCCGGGCTGTCTTGGACTTATGGCCCATACTCACGGGCTAGAATTGTCGCCGCAACCACGTGGCACGCGTGTTGCGGCAACAGGTCACCCGTACGTATGGCGTGCGCGCCCCAAACCGTCGCTGCTGTCGCCAGGCGATTGGCGTGGTCAAACGCCTAGCGACAGTTGGCGCCACAACTGTCGCTAGTCCGCGTGTGTATGCGGACTAGCGACAGAAACCTAATAGCCGGAGCACTGAGTTTCCGGCGGGGGGGGGGGGGGGGGGGAGGAACGTCGGCGACAGCTTCCGCCGCTTCACTGATCCCTCTTCTGTGGTATGTATGCGGAGGGACCTGGCAACGAGCTGTCGATGAGCTGTCGCGCACACGCTCCCGTGTGCTAGCGACAATCTACAAAAGTAGCCCGTGAGTATGGGCCATTACTTAGCCCTGTGATGTCACAGGCCCTTGGAAGGTGCCAACATGGCTGGAGACATTTAACACCTTGAGAGACAGTGTGTCTCTAAAGACTATAGGTCCAGGAAGATTAGCACCTGATTTAATTATCTCTGTGGGGAGCCGTTGTAATGTGTACAGTAGTGTATTCCAGGTGCTGGACCTTATTGTTAGTGTTGGGCGAACAGTGTTCGCCACTGTTCGGGTTCTGCAGAACATCACCCTGTTCGGGTGATGTTCGCGTTCGGCCGAACACCTGGTGGTGTTCGGCCAAACTGTTCGGGTTCGCCCGAACGGCTCATTGCCTGGCCGAACAGGGCCCCTGTTCGGCACGAACAGGGCCCTGTTCGCCCGAATACTGGCCCCCTATGGGGTCGCAGGCATAAGGGGGGAGCATGCCCCGATCGCGGGGGGGGGGTCGGAAATTCCCCCCACCCCCTCCGCTAGCGCTCCCCCCTCTGCCCGCTTCCCCATTCAAAAGTTAGGAAGTGAAACTGTACCTGTGCGGCCGGTAGTGGGTGACTGGCAGTGGGCGGCACTATGGAGAGACTGAGGAGGAGGAGGAGTCCGGAGAGTGACGCGTTGAGGGAGGCCGGGCAGTGGGCGGATCAGCAGTAGTACGGTACTACTGCTGATCCGCCCACTGCCCGGCCTCCCTCAACGCGTCACTCTCCGGACTCCTCCTCCTCCTCAGTCTCTCCATAGTGCCGCCCACTGCCAGTCACCCACTACCGGCCGCACAGGTACAGTTTCACTTCCTAACTTTTGAATGGGGAAGCGGGCAGAGGGGGGAGCGCTAGCGGAGGGGGTGGGGGGAATTTCCGACCCCCCCCGCGATCAGGGCATGCTCCCCCCTTATGCCTGCGACCCCATAGGGCCCCCAAAAGCGGGATGTTCGGGGAGTTCGGGGTTCGGCCCGAACATGCCGAACATTGCGGCCATGTTCGGCGAACTTTCCCGAACCCGAACATCCAGGTGTTCGCCCAACACTACTTATTGTGTACAGATAGATAAGATAAACTGTTTAAAAGATAAAAAATATAGGTAAAAGGCTGCGCATCCCTGACCCAATACTGTACAATTGAATGGTTAATCGCTGTGGCGCACACCGCCCCCCCTGGACTAAAATGTACGCCCGCATCCAAACAATGCAATACTGGTCTATGGAGAAATTTTAGCTTCCATCATAGTTTTGCATGCAAAAATATAGATATACTGGACATCTGCACCAACGTTGAGGTAAATCTCCAGAGCAGATGTCCTAACACTAAACTGACCTAAGTTAAAAGCAAATGTCTTTACCCTGGCAGCTGCTATGCTAAAATGTGTAACTTACATTCAATACAGACAGCAGGAAACAACGCTTGCTTTGTTTCCTGCTGTCTGTATTGAATGTAAGTTACACATTTTAGCATAGCAGCTGCCAGGGTAAAGACATTTGCTTTTAACTTAGGTCAGTTTAGTGTTAGGACATCTGCTCTGGAGATTTACCTCAACGTTGGTGCAGATGTCCAGTATATCTATATTTTTGCATGCAAAACTATGATGGAAGCTAAAATTTCTCCATAGACCAGTATTGCATTGTTTGGATGCGGGCGTACATTTTAGTCCAGGGGGGGGCGGTGTGCGCCACAGCGATTAACCATTCAATTGTACAGTATTGGGTCAGGGATGCGCAGCCTTTTACCTATATTTTGTATCCACAGTTCTGTAACTACCAGGCTAGCAGCACCCATTGTGCTATCCTGTTTTGCATGGTAAGTATTTAGTTTAGTTTTGCATATGTTTTGCATCTGTCTGATTGCTGAGTGTGTATTTGAGCTATTTAAGCGGTGCATATGAGGTGGTGAGTCATTCAGATGCGGCCCATATTGGTGAGCGCTTGCTTTGTTTCCTGCTGTCTGTATTGAATGTAAGTTACACATTTTAGCATAGCAGCTGCCAGGGTAAAGACATTTGCTTTTAACTTAGGTCAGTTTAGTGTTAGGACATCTGCTCTGGAGATTTACCTCAACGTTGGTGCAGATGTCCAGTATATCTATATTTTTGCATGCAAAACTATGATGGAAGCTAAAATTTCTCCATAGACCAGTATTGCATTGTTTGGATGCGGGCGTACATTTTAGTCCAGGGGGGGCGGTGTGCGCCACAGCGATTAACCATTCAATTGTACAGTATTGGGTCAGGGATGCGCAGCCTTTTACCTATATTTTGTATCCACAGTTCTGTAACTACCAGGCTAGCAGCACCCATTGTGCTATCCTGTTTTGCATGGTAAGTATTTAGTTTAGTTTTGCATATGTTTTGCATCTGTCTGATTGCTGAGTGTGTATTTGAGCTATTTAAGCGGTGCATATGAGGTGGTGAGTCATTCAGATGCGGCCCATATTGGTGAGCGCTTGCTTTGTTTCCTGCTGTTTAAAAGATAAACTGTTTAAAACTTTGTATAGTGAGTACCACATGGTTGGGATGGAAAATCCTTCCCAAAGGTGGGGGCTCTGCTGTTGTGTGTAAATTGTCTTGTTTGACTGAATAAAGGGAGTTACTGTTTGGAATCACAGAAGTTCAGAGTGCTGTCTCTTGCTTCTGTGCGGGCTTGCTTAAAGTGAACCTAAAGTCTGGAAAAAAAAAAAAAAGTTGAGATTAACTCACCTGGGGCTTCCCTCAGCCCCCTGCAGCCGATCGGTGCCCTCGCAGCCCCTCTCTGATGCTCCAGGACCCGAACACTTCCGTTCCGGTGTGGCCGTCACCGGCCGACAGGCATGGGAACGCGAGTGATTTTTTCGCATTCCCAGCCTGTATATCACCCCCTATGCTGCTATTGCGGCCAGGAGGGAACGCGAACAATCACTCGCGTTCCCATGCCTGTCGGCCGGTGACGGCCAAACCAGAAATGTTCGCCGGCGGGTCCTGGAGCGTCAGAGCGGGGCTGCGAGGGCACCGATCGGCTGCAGGGGGCTGAGGGAAGCCCCAGGTGAGTTAATCTCTTTTTTCCAGGCTTTAGGTTCACTTTAATGACATTGGTTCTGCCCAATGCATAGGTTTATCCCAGTACCGTCCTGCAGCTGAGTTAGTTCCTGAGGTTCTGGTAGCGTTGACTTGACGGAGTGGCCCGGGTCGGGGTCCAGCAAGCGGTTCCGTCACACATACCTCTTCCAGGATGGAACATTCATCAGAACTTTCTTCCACTTCTGTGTGGATACTACTCATGTGTAAAATCTTCAGACTCACTGGAAGTGTATGACTCATCCAGAGTTACTAGATCTTCAAGAGTTTCTGGTTCACATTCAGTACTGGAACTTGACATTTTGAACCTATTGGATGATAATCTTACACGATTATAGATTTTTTTTTTTTTTTTTTTAATTATTTTTCAAAAACCAGTAATTATATGCCCCGAACTACAAAGATAAGTAACATATATGGCATGTTAGTAAAATGTGTTTCTCAATCAAACACCTGCTTGATAGTCAAACACAGTACACTATTTTCCACTCACCAGTTGGGCTAATTTGACACTGGGCTATTTTTATTCAGAAAACAGGGTTACAGTGTAGGTAGAAAAGGCAGGGCCGGGCCGAGGCATAGGCTGGAGAGGCTCCAGCCTCAGGGCGCAGTGTAGGAGGGGGCGCACAATTCATTCAGCTGTCATTCCTAATTGTGTATTAAGCAGAAAGAAATAAGAAAAGGGTATACATAGCAGTGACTGCAAGCCAGATAACTAGATATTAAGGTGTTGGGGAGGTTGTGGGCCCTGTGGCCCTCTTAGTCTAATAGCAATCAGTGTGTGACAGCTGTGGTGGGAGGGATGGAGAGGTGCACTTTGGTGTCTCAGCCTTGGGTGCTGAAGGACCTTGTCCCTGCTCTGAGAAAAGGCATATTGAGTGCGTTGTGCACACCAATATATGCCAATGCAAAGGATACATGTCAATGCATACTACGCCACCATGGGCAGCACAGTGGCATAGTGGTTAGCGCTCTTGCCTTGCAGCGCTGGGTCCCTGGTTCAAATCCCAGCCAGGTAAACATCTGCAAGGAGTTTGTATGTTCTCCCTGTGTCTGTGTGGGTTTCCTCTAACACCCCCAAAGCATACAGAGAAGTTATTTGGCTTCCCCCTAAATTGGGCCTAGACTACAATACATATATACTACACGATCGATGCATAGACATAGGACTATGGTAGGGATTAGATTGTGAGCTTCTCTGAGGGACAGTTAGTGACAAGACTATATACTCTGTACAGCGCTGTGGAAGATGTCAGCGCTATATAAATACTAAATAATAATAATGCTACTGTAAAGGCTTCTGCAGGCAGTGGATGCACCTGCACAGCCCACGTGCTTGGTACTAGCGCTTGACAGGCACCCCCTCTCTGCCCCCAGAGTCTCACATCTGAGCGTGGCCGCAGCCAGGCTCAAGTGTAACAAGTTGTGGTCCTCTGCTGCCAGGTTACTTCACCACTTGACACGCGTGGTGCTACAACCGTTGCCATATGGCTGTATTTACATTGAAAGGCATGAGACTAGCAGAGACGGAACTAGACTACAGGTTATCAACCTGTTCTAGTCATATGGTGGAGGGCTGGTGGCACCAACAGAGCACCACAAGAGTGATGTTATGTGGGGGCTGGATAGTGGGGAGAACCAGGGCAGATAGTCCCCCAGTATATGTAGCCACGCATGGGAGCCCCCAGTATAGGTTAGCCAGGGATGGGTGCTCCTGGAGGATGTAGCAGTAGGTGAGCGTGGGCACAGAGCAGTTACAAATCACCTTCCGGCATGCACACTGCATCCATCTTCTCCCTCCTAGGCATCCATTGCATTTGTAACAGGCCCCCGTGAGGTCATACCTGCATGTCATCACAGTGGCCACGCGTGTGTGGATCCCGGAAGGTAATATGTAACTGCTCTGTGTCCACGCTAACCCACCTCTATCTACACCTCGGTCAGTCGCCTACTCCGGCTACCTCTACAAATGGCCATGGGAAGAAAACCACTCAGCCAATCGACCTAAGTGATCCACCAGTTTGACAAGCAGCGGATGAATCTTGCCCGAGTCGTCCAATGACGACTGCCTGTGCTGGGAATCCAGCATTTGCACATCATTATTATTTATTTATTTAGCACCTACATCTTCCGCAGCACTGTACAGAGTATATTGTCTTGTCACTAACTGTCCATCAGAGGAGCTCACAATCTAGTCCCTACCATAGTCATATGTCTATGTATGTATCATGTAGTGTGTGTATCGTACTGTAGGGTCAATTTAGGGGGAAGCCAATTAACTTATCTGTATGTTTTTGGAATGGGTGAGGAAACCGCAGTGCCCGGAGGAAAACCAAGTCGATACAGGGAGAACATACAAACTCCTTGCAGATGTTGACCTGGCTGGGATTTGAACCTGGCACCCAGCGCTACAAGGCGAGAGCGCTAACCACGACGCCACCCTGCTGCCCATGTCAGCCCCTGATGTGCAAATGTTGCATTCCCGGCACAAGCAGTCCTTATTGGACAACTCGGTCAACATTCATCAAGCTTGTGGACAGAGCTTTACAGTATAGCAACATATTCAACCACACTGCTAGCAAAGGTGTGTTCAAACATGGGCATGAAATAACAGCAATTGAATATTTGAAATTTTTACATTATTATACAATCCACTATTGTAAATTATCGGGTAATTTACTGATATTCTACCATTACCCTCTGTACTTCACACTATGCAATGTGACTATACAATCTTACAAACATCCATGTACTATAAACACCAATAAGTTTCAGGTAGTGTCTTATACTACATAAAAGTAGTAAGATTGGAGATTGATTGTACAGTCAGACTGCATACAGTGTGGCCATCCTTTACTCTCAAATCAACTCTCCTCTATCTAAAGCCTAATACACACAATGAGATTTTATTGCTGATTTACTGCCAGATCTAGTATGTCCAGCATGACCTTTCTTATTTCCAATCGATTTTCCTTAGACGTGAATGGGAAATCAAATTGGCCATGCAGTGGCGTAGCTAGAAACCTCTGGGCCCCGATGCGGAATGTGGATGTGGGCCCCTCCCGGCAACAACACCCCCCCCCCCCTCGCAACACCCGAAGCACACACACATAGCTGTGCATGGCATGGCTATATCAATTCCGCTTTCCAGCAGCATGGCTGCCACGTTCAATTTGCAAACATACGCAGCACCCAGAGGAAATAGGGCAATTAGTAGCAAGATGCCAGTCTGAAGGAAAATAATCGTTATGTGCGCAGCATTCACCAGAAAATAATCACAATGTGGGGGCAGTCACCAGAAAATAATCACAATGTGGGGACAGTCACCAGAAAATAATCGTTATGTGGGGGCAGTCACCAGAAAATAATAGTTATGTGGGGACAGTCACCAGAAAATAATCGTTATGTGGGGACAGTCACCAGAAAATAATCGTTATGTGCGCAGCATTCACCAGAAAATAATCGTTATGTGGGGGCAGTCACCAGAAAATAATCACAATGTGGGGGCAGTCACCAGAAAATAATCGTTATGTGGGGACAGTCACCAGAAAATAATCGTTATGTGGGGACAATCACCAGAAAATAATCGTTATGTGGGGACAGTCACCAGAAAATAATAGTTATGTGGGGACAGTCACCAGAAAATAATCGTTATGTGGGGACAGTCACCAGAAAATAATAGTTATGTGGGGACAGTCACCAGAAAATAATAGTTATGTGGGGACAGTCACCAGAAAATAATCGTTATGTGGAGGCAGTCACCAGAAAATAAACCTGTACAAATAAAAAAAAATTCACTCACCTGGCCAGCCTCTGACGTGAGCTCCCCGACGTGCAACCAGCCTCCCTCGTGCAGCTCCTCCAGCGACGATCCTGCAGCGGAGCAGCCAGTTTCTCCCTCGCTGACAGGCAGAGTGCAGGGTTAGGGGAAGATGGCGCCCTTAGCCCTGTACTGGAGACACAAATAGTCTCTAGTGCAGGGCTTCGGCAGCCATCTTGCCGTAGCCCTGCTCTGCCTCCAGGAGTCCCCGCAGTGCGCTGCAGGGATTTCAACAAATGGGGGTCCAGGCCCCCGGGCCCCTCCCCTGCCTCTTTAGGAGGCGGGCCCGGTCGCCACCGCGACCCCTGCAACCGCGGGCCCTACGCCTATGCTGGAAATAGTTGATCTGGCAGCACATCTGCCGGAAAATCTCATTGTGTGTATTCGGTATTAGCCTAAAGCCCAATCTACAAGATATAATTATTTATTCGATTATGATTCTATTTACAATCCGATTAGATCCGACATGTCTGATCGGAATTCGATTGTTTTGCAATGGCAATTTAAATTGAATAGAATCCAGAACGGACATGTCGGATTTAATTGGATCGTAAATAGAATCGTAATTGAATAAAGAATCGTATTGTGCTTATTGGGGTTAATACGAAATAAACACACTACAGCCCGGAGTACGAACTACAATGTAGCCTACCTTTGCTGCACTACTTCTCCCAGCAAGTTGCTATAGATCCGCACATCCACTGCAGCAGCAGCATGATTATTCAATTCTACCATTCCCCATATGCTCTCTCCTGCACACCTCTGATATTTATAGCCAGAGAAGTGTTGGTGATGCTATAGATGACAATGTAAAGGCACACCAGTAAATTCAGGAGGTGCCTGATAAAGTAGCACTGCAAGATCCCCTAATGAAGAGCCTCCATTTTCAGGCTCAGGTTCCCACTATCTTTTGACCTAACATCTCCGGCACATCGATTGTAGTCGAACGTAGATTGATGGTCCATACCATTATAATAAATCATATTGGGTGGCAATCTATACTTGCATGGGCACCTCTATACAGAACACATCACATAACTGGATGCAACAACAGTTACAATTCACTCCTAGCTCTGCTGAGATGGACCGCTTCTGAAAAGACCTGCTGCCACCATTACAAAAATTAAAAATAAGCAGAACAAAAAAATAAGTCATTATGTCACTGCAGAGTAATACTATTATCTGGATTGTATTAAAAAAAAAAGTTTTATAAATGAAAGTAGGTTTGGTAACCAGGATTAGTCTTACCTTGAATGTATCTATGTAAATCCAGGAACAGATGTATCTGCAGGTATGTCGGTCTTCTTCCACAGTTTGTGTTCCAATACACTGCTTCTTAAGAACAAGCGACACCCATGCTAACCTAGAAATAAAAAACACATATATAAGTAGATAAATACTACTTCTACTTGAATAACAGATGTATTGTGCTATCCACGTACTGATTCCTCTGAATTTTATAAAGGAAAAGCAGAAAATTCTATTCAAGGCAGTGGCCATCTTGCCAAGCTAATGCTGACATCATATCCTCCCCGACTTTTGTTTTCCCCCCTCCCTTCTCTTGCTCATTGTGTATTCATTAGCTGTCCTCCTCCCAGAGTCTTCAGACACTCCCACTGAGGTGTATACTAGGAACTACACTGTCTCATCCTCCAATCGCTGATTCACCTCAGCCTTGCTTGTAAACACAAGTGAGCAGAGGTGTTTCAGATAAGAAAGCTAGGCAGGGAAATAAATGGAAGAGGAGGAATATATTATAGATAAAAAGAACTCCCAGCATTCAACTCCTTGGCACTGTTTGGCACTAGGGCCAGTGCTCCTAAAGTATGTGATAACTCCAAACCATTACAGCAGAAAAAGTTTTGCAAGTTTTGAATGCAGGATTAGCATCTTTAGGTGGGGGTGACGACTCCCTGGGGGGAGGGGGGTGGCATCTGGGAGTCCCCTTTAAGAAGAGGACCCCAGATGCCCACCCCCTCCCAGCAGAAATGAGTATAGGGTTACAAAGTACCCCTTACCCATCTCCACAAAGGGTTAAATGAAATAATAATGGCAGTATTTGTATAGCGCCTTTCTCCTGTCGGACTCTAAACGCTTGCGAGGCAGCCACTAGAGCGCACTCAGTAGGCAGTAGCAATGTTAAGGAGACTTGCCCAAGAAACTCCTTACTGAAATAGGTGCTGGCTTACTGAACAGGCAGAGCCGAGATTTGAACCCAGGTCTCCTGTGTCAGAGGCAGAGCCCTTAACCATTACACTATCCAGCCACTGCTGGATAACCACGAAAAAAATCCTTTAATGTTAATTAACCAGAAATACTTACCTGTAGCTTTAAAAAAAAAAAAATTCCCACACCAATATCCTCGGTAAATGATCCCACGAATACAGTATCCTCTTATCTTGCGATCTTCAATTAAGTTGATTGAAGATCTCTGCCGCCCCCCACATAGAGAATGCGTTCTTTGGGACGCATAGCTGGCGTCTCCCGCTGTCTCTCCCCACCTGCCTTCACCAGTCACCCTCACCTAGGCTGGCACCTGGTGCACCGGGTGCCAGCCTAGCCGAGGGTGACAGGTGAAGGCAGGTGAGGAGAGACAGCGGGAGATGGCAGCTATATGTCCTGCACAGGACACATTCTAAGCTATACTAACGGTTCATGAATGATCCAGTTCTTTTTAATGAATCGGCTCTTTTTTAATGAATCAGCTCTTTTTTCTTTGTAACTTTAAAATCGATTTTCTCAAAAAGTAGAAGGCCTTTTTGAAAAAAAAAAAAGTGTTCCTCTTGTTCCCACTGTTTTTGTGTTTTGGTGTTTCTAGCTTTTAAAGGGGCTTTGCCATTAACCGCTAAATTCAGCAGGGGTTTAATTTTCTCACGGTCAGAAGTAGAATTTTAAAATAGATTTTCTCAAAAACTATGAGGTCTTTTTGACATTTTTATTTTCCCTCTTGTAGTCACTGAAAAAAACTCAGGTGTTAGACCACTTGAAACATCTTTTCCATCACTTTTCTGGCCAGCATTAATGTTTCTAGTTTTCAAAGTTCGCCTCCCCATTAAAGTCTATTGCGGTTCGCAAAAGTTCATGCAAACCGAACTTTTGCGGAAGTTCGCGGTTCCGAACTGAAAATCGGAGGCCATCTCTAGTCCTGACAATCTTGGGAGGTGATGGGACTTTTCTTCTGAGCACTGTACTTTGGTCCAGGGCCGCACAACATCAGCACGACCTCGCACAGAGCTGCCGGGTGGCCTTCCTCTGGGTTTGCCTCTACCTTTTTTTCCATATCGGGGGGGGGGGGGAGGGGGTGAAGTGAAAGGTATGCACTGACTTGACTAATTATTATTATAATTATTATTATTATTATTGATTTATAAAGCGCCAACATATTCCGTGGCGCTGTACAAAGTAAGAAACAAACATGGGGTACATAATAATACAGACAATGGTGTACACTAATGTACAAGATACATAATTAGTGACAAAATACAAAGAATGATACAAAATACAAATCATAGAATTGGTAATGACAGCGATAAAATTAACATGATGAATAAAATGTATAATGGTTACCAAGACACAAAAGGGGGAGAGAGCCCTGCCCTTGCGAGCTTACAATCTAAAGGGAATGGGGGGGGGGGACAGGAGGAGGGGTAGTATGCAGCAAATATATAGATGCTTTGTGTTTTAGGATACCTAGTAGGAGTGCAATTTGGTCTTAGTACAAAGGGAAGTTGCCTAAGGTAGCGCATATGCTTGTCGGAACAAGTGTGATTTTAGAGAGCGTTTAAAGGTAGCAAAGGTTGGCGAGTGATGGACGTGCCGTGGGAGCAGTGCTGGGCGTAATGGAAAAAACTTTACGCTATTACGCATTACGGAATTACGCTTACGGCGTAGATATATATTTACGGTTCATGTCTGTAATTACGCATAGCCCTTACGCAATTACGCGTAAGAATACCGTAAGGCAGGTTGTTACGTTATTGCCTTACGCGTAATTTCCTATTAGCAATTAATGCGTAAGGCCATGCTCCCAAGCGGAAAAGTTGACGCATGGATCAATGTTAGGTAGCCGCCGACTTTAAGGGTTAATAGCAAAGCCCCCTGAATTGCTTAGAGCCTCAGATTTGGAGAATATATTAAGGAGATCAGAAGGAATAAGAGGAAAAAAAATTTTTTCAAAAAGATCTTATAGTTTTTGAGAAAATCGATGTTAAAGTTTCAAAGGAAAAATATATACATTTAAAAACCCGCCGACTTTAACGGTTAATAGCAAAGCCTGCTTAAAATTTAGGAACACCAAATTCCCAGGGTATATTTAGGGGATCAGTGGGAATAAGAGGAAAAAAATTTTTTCAAAAAGACCTTATAGTTTTTGAGAAAATCGATTTTTAAGTTTCAAGGGCAAAAATGTCTTTTAAATGCGGAAAATGTCAGGTTTTTTTGCACAGGTAACAATAGTGTTTTATTTTCATAGATTCCCCCAAGTGGGAAGAGTTTTACTTACTTCGTTGTGAGTGTGGGAAATATTAAAAAAAAACGACGTGGGGTCCCCCCTCCCAGACCTCTTTAACCCCTTGTCCCCCATGCAGGCTGGGATAGCCAGAATGCGGAGCACCGGCCGCGTGGGGCTCCGCACCCTGACTATACCAGCCCGCATGGTCCATGGATTGAGGGGTCTCAGAAGGGGAGGGGCAGCCAAGCTCTCCTGTCCCCCTCCGAGCCCTTGTCCAATCCAAGGACAAGGGGCTCTTCTCCACCTCCGATGGGCGGTGGAGGTGGAGGCCGCGATTTCCTGGGGGGGGGGGGGGGTTATGGTGGCATCTGGGAGTCCCCTTTAAAAAGGGGTCCCCCAGATGCCCACCCCCCCTCCCAGGAGAAATGGGTATAGGGGTACTTTTACCCCTTACCCATTTCCTTTAAGAGTTAAAAGTAAATAAACACACAAACACTTAGAAAAAGTATTTTAATTGAACAAAAAACATAACCACGAAAAAAGTCCTTTAATATTCTTAATTAACCATTAATACTTACCTGTTACTTTAAAAGCCAGTTCCCACGCAATATCCTCGGAAATTGGCTAATCAGTTACAATGTAACAAAGTTGTTACAATGTAACAACTTTGTTACTTTGTAACTCCACCGCACCCGACGTCTCTCGCCGCTCACCCGCCGGCCGCCGCATACACTTACGCTAAGTCCCCGCCGGCTCCCGCCGTCCACTCCGCCCACACCTGTCACCCAAACACCCATATACATGTTGGCACCCATGGGTGCCAGCATGTATATAGGTGACATGTGGGAGAGGCGGGGAGGGCAGCGAGAGCTGGCGGGACTTAGCGTCCTGCACACCCGACAGAGCTCTGAGCTATATAGCTCAGAGCTCTCTAAAGCATCTTTGTATTTGGGCTCCAAGGAGCCCCATTGGTCCTTAGCAGACCAATGGGGTTCCTTCAAATCAGAAGGAACCCCATTGGTCTGCTAAGGACCAATGGGGCTTCTTGGAGCCCAAATACAAAGATGCTTTAGAGAGCTCTGAGCTATATAGCTCAGAGCTCTGTCGGGTGTGCAGGACGCTAAGTCCCGCAGGCTCTCACTGCCCTCCCCGCCTCTCCCACATGTCACCTATATACATGCTGGCACCCATGGGTGCCAGCATGTATATGGGTGACATGGGTGACAGGTGTGGGCGGAGTGGACGGCGGGGACTTAGCGTAAGTGTATGCGGCGGCCGGCGGGTGAGCGGCGAGTGACATCGGGTGCGGTGGAGTTACAAAGTAACAAAGTTGTTACATTGTAACAACTTTGTTACATTGTAACTGATTAGCCAATTTCCAAGGATATTGCGTGGGAACTGGCTTTTAAAGGGACAGGTAAGTATTAATGGTTAATTAAGAATATTAAAGGACTTTTTTCGTGGTTATGTTTTTTGTTCAATTAAAATACTTTTTCTAAGTGTTTGTGTGTTTATTTACTTTTAACTCTTAAAGGAAATGGGTAAGGGGTAAAAGTACCCCTATACTCATTTCTCCTGGGAGGGGGGGTGGGCATCTGGGGGACCCATTTTTAAAGGGGACTCCCAGATGCCACCATGAAACCCCCCCCAGGAAATCGCGGCCTCCACCTCCACCGCCCATCGGAGGTGGAGAAGAGCCCCTTGTCCTTGGATTGGACAAGGGCTCGGAGGGGGAGGGGAAAGCTTGGCTGCCCCTCCCCTTCCGAGACCCCCCAATCCATGGACCATGCGGGCTGGTATAGTCAGGGTGCGGAGCCTCACGCGGCCGGTGCTCCGCATTCTGGCTATCCCAGCCTGCATGGGGGACAAGGGGTTAAAGAGGTCTGGGAGGGGGGACCTCACGTCGGTTTTTTTTATATTTCCCACACTCAGAATGAAGTAAGTAAAACTCTTCCCACTTGGGGGAATCTATGAAAATAAAACACTATTGTTACCTGTGCAAAAAAAACTGACATTTTCCGCATTTAAAAGACATTTTTGCCCTTGAAACTTAAAAATCGATTTTCTCAAAAACTATAAGGTCTTTTTGAAAAAAAATGTTTCCTCTTATTCCCACTGATCCCCTTAATATACCCTGGGAATTTGGTGTTCCTAAATTTTAAGCAGGCTTTGCTATTAACCGTTAAACTCGGCGGGTTTTTAAATGTATATATTTTTCCTTTGAAACTTTAACATCGATTTTCTCAAAAACTATAAGGTCTTTTTGAAAAAAAATGTTCCTCTTATTCCTTCTGATCTCCTTAATATATTCTCCAAATTTGAGGCTCTTAGCACTTAAGGGGGCTTTGCTATTAACCCTTAAAGTCGGCTGCTTTTTTATATTATACGGGAGCGTAATATTACACGATTACGGCAGACTGTGTAATTTCAATAGGAGTTTACTGTCTTACGCGTAATTTGTTACGCGTAATAACGTAACCTACGGTCTACGCGTAATTAATTACGTGTAATACCGTAACCTTACACGTAACGCTTACGGTGCATTTGTAGTGAATTACGATGCGTAATTACGCTAATGCGTAATTTCGGCCCAGCACTGCGTGGGAGGGCATTCCAGAGGAGGGGTGAAGCGCGTGCGAAGTCTTGTAAACATGATTGTGAGGAGTTGATTTTAGAGGAGGACAGCAGAAGATCATGTGCCGATCTGAGATTGCGATTGGGTCTGTATCTGGAGATTAGTGAGGATATGTACAAGGGAGAGAAATTGTGGAGAGCTTTGTAGGCTAGGGTTAACAGTTTGAACTGAATCCTCTGGCCAATTGGCAGCCAGTGAAGAGCCCGACAGAGAGGGTCGGCAGAGGAAGATCGAGACAAAAGATGAATGAGACGAGCAGCTGAGTTCAGTACCGACTGGAGCGGGGCCAGTTTGTTAGATGGTAGTCCACAAAGAAGTATGTTGCAGTAGTCCAGATGAGAAATTATGAAAGCATGTATTAACATTTTAGTTGTGTCTTGAGTGAGAAAGGGACGGATGCGAGATATGTTTTTGAGTTGGAGATGGCAGGAGCTGGTTATGGAGTGAACATGAGGAATAAAAGAGAGAGATGAGTCGAATATCACCCCCAAGCACCGAGCTTTGGGAACTGAAGTTATGGGGGTGTTATTAACATTTATTGTTACTTCAGGCAAGGAGGTGGACAGAGACGGTGGAAAAACTATTAGTTCTGTTTTACTCATATTAAGTTAACTAATGGAATTTGCAGTCACACAGGTGCAGTTAACAGGTATGCACGGAGTGGTATATCCCACTGCGTGCACTCACGTAGGTAGGTGGGTGCACTCAACACAACAGGTAGGTATATACAGTGATGGGTATTACAAATGTGCACCTGGCACACGCATGTACCGTGAACAGGTACAGTGACTGGTGGTATTAAATATCACACTGCGTGCGCTCACTTAGATAGGTGGGTGCACTGTGAACAACAGGTAGGTATATGCAGTGATGGATGGGTATTATAATGTACACCTGTCACACACAGACAGGTACCAGTCAGGCACAGTGACACTGCTTGCGCTCACGTAGGTAGGTGGGTGCACTGAAGTGAACAACAGGTAGGTATATGCAGTGATGGTGGTATAATTACTACTGTGCCGGGTGCACATTATAATACCCAAGGGGCCAAAGGCCAGCTGCAACTGACTGACAGGGCTGTATATAATGCAAATGGCCACACACCAAAAAAACAAAAAAACAAAAAAAAAAAAAATCACAAGAAAAAGATTAGCTCTCAAAAGAGCTGTTGAGGGGTGTTTTTTTTTTTTTTTTTTGCAATAAGGATCAGCAAGGAGCAAGCTAACAAGCCTACAAGAGCCCAAGTAAGCTTTCCCTATAGGTCTCTGCACAGCAGCTCTCCCTTCTCTAATTACTGCAGGCACACGAGTGAATGAAAATCCTGACACTGCCTGCGTTTTATAAGGGGGTGGGGCTCCGGGAGTGTAGCCTGATTGGCTACAATGTGCCTGCTGACTGTGATGTAGAGGGTCAAAGTTTACCCTAATGATGCACTATGGGGGCGAATGAAACTTCCAGAAAAGTTTGCAGTTCTCCGCGATCACGAACCACGGAAGTTCCCCGGGAACCGGTCGGGCCATCTCTATTTCTAAATGTTTTCAAGTTCCAGTGGCTACAATGCAAAGTGTTATTAAAAAGATGTCCTGCACTGTAGAAAATCTCAGAGGACGTGGTCGAAAGCCAAAAGTGACACCTGTGCTGTCCAGGAGGACAGTGAGAGGTGAAAAACAATCCAAGGATCACCACCAAAGCCATCCTGGTGAATCTGGGCACTTCTGGTGGCAATGTCTCAAGGCAGACAATAAAACAGACACTGCACACTGCTGGGTAGGGATGCTCATTCGGATTCCGCAGAAATGCAATTTCAGAAATGCCGATCGGAAATTGCATTTCCGCATCGGAATGCGGAAATCGGTAATGCAAGTGTCGTAGGCGGATTTCGCGGAAATCGCGGAAACTTCCGACGGAAATTCCACCTGACTTTAACATTGATTTTCTCAAAAACTATAATGTCTTTTTGAAAACTTTTTTTGCATCTTGTTCACAAGATTCAGTTTAATAAACCCTGAAAATTTGGTGTTTCAAGGACTTAAGGGGGCTTTGCTATTAACCGCTAAAGTCGGCGGATTTTTACTGTAATGTAAAATGCAAAAAAATCTGCATCTGCCTATTTTCTGCATTTTACATTACAGTAAAAAATCCACCGACTTTAGCGGTTAATAGCAAAGCCCCCGTAAGTCCTAGAAACACCAAATTTTCAGGGTTTATTAAACAGAATCTTCTGAACAAGATGCAAAAAAAAAAAAAGTATTTAAAAAGACCTTATAGTTTTTGAGAAAATCGATGTTAAAGGCAGGTGGAATTTCCGAGATTTCCGGCGGAAATTCCGCATTGGAATGCGGAAATTGGTAGCGGAAAGTGGAATCGGAAATTGGCATTCCGACCATCCCTACTGCTGGGTTCCACAGATGCAGACCAAGGAAGACACCACTTCTCCAGATAAGGCACACAAAAGCTCATTTGGCCTTTGCAAATGCTCATCTGGACAAAGAAGAAGACTTCTGGTCTTCTATGTTATGGTCAGACGAAACAAAAAAACACAATACATGAGAATTCTCAACGACAACATCAGGCAGTCTGCTTAGAAACCTGGCCTTGGGCACCAGTGGATATTTCAGCATGGCAATGGCCCAAAACACACAGCAAAAGTGGTGAAGAGATGGTTAACAGACAACAACATTAACGTTTTGAAGTAGCCCAGCCACAGTCTTGACTTGAATCTAATTGAGAATCTGTGGAGGGAGCTAAAGATCAGGGTGATGGCAAGAAGACCCTCCAACTTGAATAATTTGGAGCTTATTGCTAAAGATGAATGGGCAAAAATACCTGTAGAGACATGCAAAAAGCTGGTCTGCAATTATAGGTTTTGATCGCTATAATAGCCAATGGAGGTTTTTCTATTGATTATTGAGAAGGGTATGAATAATTTTGGACTGGACACTTGCTCAAATGAAAATAAAAGCTGAGATTCTACCCCCCTCCCCCCCCCCCCTCCCCACACACACACACACACACACAGGGGCGTCTCTAGCCATTTTGTCACTCCAGGCGAGAAAAACTGTGGCGCCCCCCCCTCCCCCCGTGTGGTGCCCCCCTGATGAAAATAATCGTTTCACCATAATATAAAAGTAATGCGGCAATCTTTCACCAGAAAATAACCATAACGCAGCAATGATTCACCATAAAATAATCATAACGCAGCAATGATTCACCATAAAATAATTATAACGCAGCAATGATTCACCATAAAATAATTATAACGCAGAAATGATTCACCATAAAATATTCGTAATGTGGCCAGCGTTCACCATGAAATAATCGTAATGCGGCAGCGTTCACCAGAAAATAATCGTAATGTGGCCAGCGTTCACCAGGAAATAATCATAATGTTGCCAGCATTCACCAGGAAATAATCGTAATGTGGCAGCAGGAAATAATCGTAATGTGGCAGCAGGAAATAATCGTATGTGGCCAGCGTTCACCAGGAAAGAATCGTAATGTGGCCAGCGTTCACCAGGAAAGAATCGTAATGTGGCAGCGTTCACCAGGAAAGAATCGTAATGTGGCAGCGTTCACCAGGAAATAATCATATGCGGCCAGCGTTCACCAGGAAATAATCATAATGTGGCCAGCGTTCACCAGGAAATAATTGTAATGCGGCAGCCTTCACCAGGAAATAATCGTAATGTGGAAGCGTTCACCAGGAAATAATCGTAATGTGGCAGCGTTCACCAGGAAATAATCGTAATGCAGCAGCGTTCACCCGAAAATAATCGTAATGTGGCCAGCGTTCACCAGAAAGTAATTTTATGTGGCCAGCGTTCACCAGAAAATAATCGTAATGTGCCAGCGTATGCAGCCTAGAGGAGCCACTGCCTGCCAAGTGTTATGGGGTGTGAGGGGGGGGGACTCAGGGCCAACCAGGGGGGTAAATAAGAAATCATCAAAAGCAGAGGGCACCCACTGTGAGGTGTCACCTCTGCAGATAGTGTGTTTGCACAGTGTAGCGCAGCCAGCGGTGGCACTGGTCCTGGTGCGCCGTCACACACACACTCACACACTGTGACTCTAAGTCACGCGATGCGTTCCAGCGCATGTGAGAGGCGGGGGGCGGAGTTAGGGGCGGCGCCGCACGTATAAACAAACTAGCGTGCGGCCGCTCACTCTGCACGGAGAGGAAGAGGGGGCAGACCAGTAGGCGGCGGCACCCCACGTGCCGCCGCCTACTGGTCCGCCCCCTCTCCCTCTCCGTGCAGAGCGAGCGGCTGAAGTTGACTAGCGTGCGGCTGTTCACTCTGGGAGAGGGAGGGGGCGGATCAGTAGGCGGGACAGGCTGAGCTGCCTGTCACAGCCAGCCCGGCAGCGCGACCTGATACAGGACTACTATCACTGCACTGAGCCAGGAGAGAGATAAGAACTCTAGAGACTCCTAGTGGTAAAACATGAGTAATGCACCTATCAGCACACAGCTATGCAGGGCTTCGGACAAGCAAAACTCCCAACTCAGATTTCTTTATCCACAGCACTTCCAACCTCCTCCAATTACACATACATACAGGAAATAAATGGTAAATATACATTTCTTACCATACAAGGTGTGTTATCCCTGCCAGTGTGGATACTCCAGATAATATGTAATCCTCACAAATGAAAGGCTATAGATGAGTCAGTGGTTAATAAGAGGCAAATATATGCCATTTAAATGTTGCATAATTCTACATCAATGAATTATTTGAATCTTATTGGCTATTCAGTAACCTTATAACAAAGGACAGAGTTTGTATGTTCACCCGTGTCTATATGTGTTTCCTCCGGGAACTCCAGTTTCCTCCCACATCCCAAAAACATACAGACTATGATACATACACTACACAATATAGACATGGGGCTATGGTAGGCATTCAGTTGTGAGCCCCTCTGAGGGACAGTTAAATAGGAATTGTAGTGAAAATAATACAATTGCTTATTGTGAGTTTCTCAAACCTGTCCTTGTGACTCCCCAAAAGTGCATGGTTTGCAGGCAACCTCACTTAGGCAAAAGGTGGGGTAATTAGTGTCTCAGCTACATGAAATCCACCAAGCGGAGACAGATTATTTAGTCAGTATTTGTCCATTGTAAAATCTTTCCTCTCCCTGGTTAACATTCTGAAATGTATCACTGGTGTTGATGCGTTTAGTAGAGTTGAGCTGAAATTTTCGTAATTTCGCATTACTATAATTACGCATGCGAAATTTGCGATTACGATGCGAAATTAGCGTAGCGAAATTGCCATTAAAATCGTAATTGAAAATACCGTAAGCGTAATTTTCAACGCAAAATTTCGCGTTTCGTTCATGCCGTAATTTCGCATTAAACGCTACCGTAATTTCGCGTTAAACCGTAACGCTCCGTATAGTATAAAAAAGCCACCGACTTTAAGGGTTAATAGCAAAGCCACCTTAAATGCTAAGAGCATCAAATTTGGAGAATATATTAAGGAGATCAGGAGGAATAAGAGGAAAAATTTTTTTTTCAAAAAGACCTTATAGTTTTTGAGAAAATCGATGTTAAAGTTTCAAAGTAAAAATGTATACATTTAAAAACCCGCCGACTTTAACGGTTAATAGCAAAGCCTGCTTAAAGTTTAGGAACACCAAATTCCTAGGGTATATTAAGGGGATCAGTGGGAATAAGAGGAAAATTTTTTTTTCAAAAAGACCTTATAGTTTTTGAGAAAATCGATTAAGTTTCAAGGGCAAAAATGTCTTTTAAATGCGGAAAATGTCAGTTTTTTTTGCACAGGTAACAATAGTGTTTTATTTTCATAGATTCTTCCAAGTGGGAAGAGTTTTACTTACTTCGTTCTGAGTGTGGGAAATATAAAAAAAAAACGAAGTGGGGTCCCCCTTCCCAGACCTCTTTAACCCCTTGTCCCCCATGCAGGCTGGGATAGCCAGAATGCGGAGCACCGGCCGCGTGGGGCTCCGCACCCTGACTATACCAGCCCGCATGGTCCATGGATTTGGGGGTCTCGGAAGGGGAGGGGCAGCCAAGCTTTCCCCTCCCCCTCCGCGCCCTTGTCCAATCCAAGGACAAGGGGCTCTTCTCCACCTCCGATGGGCGGTGGAGGTGGAGGCCGCGATTTCCTGGGTGGGGGGGGTTCATGGTGGAATCTGGGAGTCCCCTTTAAAAAGGGGTCCCCCAGATGCCCACCCCCCCTCCCAGGAGAAATGAGTATAGAGGTACTTGTACCCCTTACCCATTTCCTTTAAGAGTTAAAAGTAAATAAACACACAAACACATAGAAAAAGTATTTTAATTGAACAAAAAACATAACCACGAAAAAAGTCCTTTAATATTCTTAATTAACCATTAATACTTACCTGTCCCTTTAAATAAATGATCCCACGCAATATCCTCGGAAATGTTCTATCAGTTACAATGTAACAAAGTTATTACAATGTAACAACTTTGTTACATTGTAACTACGCCGCACCCGACGTCACTGACCAGGGGGACAGTTCAGAGGAGGAGTCAGAGAGGAGTAGGAGCTCATCCACAGAAACAGCTGGGGGCAGTGCTATGGCCAGCCAGCTAACATGCCCTTCAACGTCAGCTGCTGATGCCACCGTAGCGCCATCACCCCAGGGGGGGGCTCAGTGGCTTGGAAATTTTTTCACGTGTGTGTCTCAGATCGGAGCAAAGTCATCTGTTGTCTCTGCCAGCAAAAATTGAGCCGTGGAAAGGCCAACTCTCACGTAGGGACAAGTGCCTTACGAAGGCACCTGGAAAGAAGGCACAAACAGCTATGGCAAGAACACCTGAGGAAAAGCAGCACCCCTCAAAAGATAAGCCACCCTCCTTCTCCTCTTCCTCCTTCAGGTGTATCGTCTTCATCCACTTTCTCCCTTGCACCTTCACAACCACCCTCCTCCACACCGCCTCTTCCCTTGAGCGGTTCCTTCTCCTCTGCCCACAGCAGTACCCAGCTGTCCGTGAAGGAAGTATTTGAGCGTAAGAAGCAAATGTCTGCCAGTCACCCTCTTGCCCGGCGTCTGACAGCTGGCGTGGCAGAACTATTAGCTCGTCAGCTATTACCATACAAGCTGGTGGAGTCGGAGGCTTACCGTAAGTTTGTGGCCATTGGTACACCGCAGTGGAAGATACCAGGCCGCAATTATTTTTCACAAAAGGCCATACCCAAACTCTATCGTGCAGTTGAGAGGCAAGTGGTGTCATCTCTGGCACACAGCGTTGGGTCAAGGATCCACCTGACCACGGATGCCTGGTCTGCCAAGCACGGGCAGGGCCACTACATTACATACACAGCCCATTGGGTCAACCTGGTGACCGATGGCAGCAAGCAGGGAGTACGTGGCTGCGCAGCGGACCGACTTGTCACACCTCCACGGCTTGCAGGCAGGCCTCCAGCCACCTCCTCTCCACCTGCTACCACCGCTTCCTTGTCGTCATCCTCCTCCTCCTCCTCCTTGGCTGGTGCCGCGATCTCCTCTCCAGCTACACAGCCCCAGCACCCCAGGGCCTATGCTGCATGCCAGGTACGACGGTGTCACGCAGTGTTAGGCATGTTGTGGCAGATGTTGCTTAGCAACGAGTAACATAGCTATTGCGAGGCTTCTGTCGCATGTACGCTTGGTATAGGCGGAACTCAGTGTTCCGTCATGTATGGGCGGAAATAGACTGAGTGTGAGCCGTTCCCGATAGGCTGATTCCCTCCAGCAAATGAAAAGATGGGCGGGGCCCAGCAGCGCATCCGAGCGGAAACAAGCCGATTGTGAGAACGGCTTATGCATTGGCTAGTACCCCTCTTCCAATGGAAGGCGAGGGGTGGAGGCAAGCGGTGCGGCGAAACGGAGGACCCACCAACCAGTGCTAGAGGCAACGGCTGTCTGTCGCTGTATTCATACAAATCGCTGTGGCAATTATCCATGGTTTGAACACAGGATGTGAGCCATGAACCCCCTGACGGGTATGAGAATGCAGGTATATTAGCGCTGTGCGCAATGATCAGTTCCATTATCTTGATATAGGTTTTGATTGCAGGTTATGATAAATAATATGGCATGTTGGATATGTAAACAAAGGAGATGACATCACTGTTTAATTTAATTCTGGGTGGGGTTATTAGGGATTAGGTTAGTATAAGATGTTTGTTGAAACTTTATGTGCTTGTTACCACACGCCTTGAAGAAGGGGGACCCTGTGTGGCTCCAGAAACAATTGTCGCTTTTTTCCCCTGTGGGAACATATGGCTCAATAAAAGAGCTTGAATTATTGCAAAATCGGTGTGCTGACACATTTGTCTGCAGTGTTAGACATGTCTTGCCTGAAAGCGGAGAGTCACACTGGAGCAGCTCTCCTGGCTGCTCTTAACCCTCCTGGCGGTATAAAAAATTCCGCCAGGAGGCAGCGCAGCAGTTTTTTTTAAAAATCATGTAGCGAGCCCAGGGCTAGGCGGAACTCAGTGTTCCGTCATGTATTAAAAGTAAATTGGCCCAGTAGGGCCTGAGAAAACCCCCTGCGCGGCTTACCCCGAACTACGTTCTAGGTTTCCACCAGGAAGGTTAACAAACAGGTGGAGCAATGGCTGACCCCGCACAAGCTTGAGATCGGCAACGTGGTGTGTGACAACGGCAGCAATCTCATTGCTGCGTTGAATTTGGGAAAGCTGACACACATACCCTGCATGGCACATGTGCTGAATCTGGTCTTGCAAAGATTTGTGTCCAAGTACCTAGGCTTAGAGGACGTCCTGAAGCAGGCCAGGAAGTTGTGTGGGCATTTCAGGCACTCTTACAAGGCCATGGCACGCTTTGCGGACATTCAGCGTAGAAACAACTTGCCGGTGAGACGCCTGATTTGCGATAGCCCGACTCGCTGGAATTCCACTCTGCTGATGTTCTCTCGCCTGCTAGACCAGGAGAAAGCCGTCACCCAGTACCTGTATCATTACAGTACAAGGACACAATCTGGGAGGATGGGGATGTTGTGGCCCAACAACTGGACACTGATGCGGAATGCATGCAGGGTCATGGAGCCCTTTGAGGAGGTGACCAAACTGGTGAGTTGCAATGAGGGCACCATCAGCGACTTGATCCCCTACGCCTACTTCCTGGAGCGTGCCGTGCGTAGAGTGGTGGATACAGCTGTGGAGGAGCGTGAACGAGAAGAGTTACGGCAGCAGGAGTCGTGGGAGCCATTTACACCCGAACCCGATGTTCCCACAACACCTGCGGCAGCACAGAGGGGGGAGGAGGAGGAGGAAGAAGAGGAGTCGTGTGGGGAAGGAGAGGGGTCAGACTCTGATGATGGTGATGATGAGGAAGGTGTTTCTGTGGAGGAGGAAGAGGCGGTGGAAGAAGAACAACCACGGCAGCCATCACAGGGGGCTTCTGCTGCTCCACGTTCCCGTGGTATTGTTCGTGGCTGGGGGGAGGAATAGGAGTTGCATCCTGTCACTGAGGAAGAGCAAGAGGAGATGGAGAGTACGTCTGCATCCAGCTTTGTGCAGATGTCCTCTTTCATGTTGTCCAGCCTGTTGAGGGACCCCCGTATCAAAAAACTCAAGACGAATGACCTGTACTGGGTGGCCACGCTACTAGACCCTCGGTACAGGCACAAAGTGGCGGACCTGTTACCAACTCAACACAAGGCGGAAAGGATGCAGCACTTGCAGAACAAGCTGTCGATAATGCTTTACAATGCGTTTAAGGGTGATGTGGCTGCACAACGCAATCAAGGTACCACTGGCAGTAACCCTCCTCCTCCCAAGTCCACGCAGGCAAGGACAGGACGCTCCAGCGATCTCAGGGTGATGTCGGACATGCGAACGTTCTTTAGTCCAACTCCTCGCCATTGTCCTTCCGGATCCACCCTCCACCAACGCCTGGAGCGGCAGGTAGCCGACTACCTGGCCTTGAGTGTGGATGTAGACTCTGCAAAAAGCGACGATAAACCCTTGGACTACTGGTTGCGCAGGCTTGACCTGTGGCCAGAGCTGTCCCAATTTGCCATACAACTTCTCTCTTGCCCTGCCGCAAGCGTCCTGTCAGAAAGGACCTTCAGTGCAGCTGGAGGCATAGTTACTGAGAAGAGAAGTCGCCTAAGTCACGACAGTGTTCAGTACCTGACCTTTATCAAAATGAATGAGGAATGGATCATGGAGGGCTACTGCACGACCGAAGACTAAGTCAGTCCCCACACACAGCATCTCTGCCTGCAGGCCGCTTGACTGCCTTCTCCGCCACCACCAACAGGGTCCAGGACTCTAGGCGGATTCCTGAATTTTTAAGGCCGCTGCTAGCAGTGGCCGCTACACAAAGTTTTCTGGTGCGTGTACATGCCTGCCTAATTTTTCTCGCTGCACCGCGGGCGGCTGCAACAACAAAACAAAAGGCATGTACATGTGCCCATCCCCCTTCATGATCATTACCTTGCCGCGGTGAAGGGGCTTGCGCATCACAATGAAGCAATGACCGCCGGCTATTTGAGTGTCTTGGGAGGGGTTGGCACACAAAAGATAATAAGGTCGTTGCTTCATTGTGGTCAGACCAAATTTGATCAGCTGGACAGTCACTGTTGTTCTATCATTGAGCTACCACAGCCCGGCGATCATATGGGCTTGAAAAACGCCACGGCCTACACTCTGGTACGCACCAGTCCAGCACGGCCGTCACTACGCAAACAGCTGTTTGCGGTGCGTTACACAGTGAGTTTGGTGTGTCAGTGTGAAGCAGTACTCTAATTACACTCCCTGATTGATGTATACCCATGCAAGATGTTTGAAAGCACGTTAGGCCTGCAATTTAGCATTCAATGTGATTTCTGCCCTTAAAACGCTGCTTTGCATCAAATCCAGATTTTTCCCCGGGACTTTGGGCATGTATCCCACTCTGCTATGCCCCCCTTCAGGTGTTAGACCCCTTGAAACATCTTTTCCATCACTTTTGTGGCCAGCATAATTTTTTCTATTTTTCAAAGTTCGCCTCCCCATTGAAGTCTATTGCGGTTCGCAAACTTTTACGCGAACCGAACCTTCCACGGAAGTTCGCGAACCGAAAATCGGAGGTTCGCAACATCTCTACTAGTGTGTTCCTACCCTTTGGAAAATGAAAGATATCAGACCAGTTTTAACACTTTCCATGTAGTTTGAGAGCCATACTCTACACAGTCTATTCTATTAAGCTGAGTACCCCCATCACAGGTTTGTCAGGGAGGATTGACAGACTGGTCTTTCTAAGGGCTCAGCCAAACTATAAGCGCTTTTCTGAGCGCTTTGTGATTGATTCGCGCTTTCTGAGCGCTTTTTAAAAATTTCTCCCATTCACTTTCATTAAAATCGCCTCAATTTTTCACAATCGCGCGATTACGTACGTGAAAAATCACTGCGATTTTTACCGCAATTTTAATCAAAGTGAATGGAAGACATTTTTAAAAAGCGTTTAGAAGGCACTAATCAATCACAAAGCGCTCAGAAAAGCGCTTATAGTGTGGATCCGGCCTAAAGATGCTGTACACATGCAAAAGATCAGTTCCTGCAAAATGCATTCATAGTCTATGAGATCTGCACATCATCATACACACCTTGTTTAACCCATTCAGGTTCCGTCGTTTTCACGTGAGAAATGTTCACCTCCCATTCATTAGCCTATAACTTTATCACTACTTATCACAATGCACTGATCTATATCTTGTTTTTTCCGCCACCAATTAGGCTTTCTTTGGGGGGTACATTTTGCTAAGAGCCACTTTACTGTAAATGCATTTTAACAGGAAGAATAAGAAAAAAATGGAAAAATTCATTATTTCTCAGTTTTCAGCCATTATAGTTTTAAAATAATACATGCTTCCATAATTAAAACTCGCGTATTGTATTTGTCCATATGTCCCGGTTATTACACCGTTAAAATTATGTCCCTATCACAATGTATGGCGACAATATTTTATTTGGAAATAAAGGTGCATTTTTTCCATTTTGCATCTATCACTATTTACAAGTTTAAAATAAAAAAAATATAGAAATATTTCATCTTTACATAGATATTTAAAAAGTTTAGACCCTTAGGTAAATATTTACATGTTTTTTTTTTTTTTTATTGTAATGGTTTTTTTTTTTTTATACTAAACATTTTATTTGGGTACTTTTGGGAGGGTGGGAGGTAATGTGGAATGTAAATGTGTGTTAATTCTTTTTTTTTTTTTTTTTTTTCAGTTGTAGTATTACTTTTTGGCCACAAGATGGCAGCCATGAGTTTGTTTACATGACGTCACTCTAAGCGTAGCACGCGCTTAGAGTGACTCATCGGGAAGGAGACGGACAGAAAAAGCTCAGCTTCCGAGAGAAGCTGTCGCTTTTTCAGCGGGGGAGAGGAATCAATGATCGGGCTCCGTAGCCCGATACATTGATTCCTTGGCTACCAAATCCGCGGCCGGGAGTGCGCGTGCACGATCAGCCGCGGGGGCGCGCGGTAGCGCGCATGGTTCCTGGACGTAGAAACTATGTCCAGGAACCAAAATAGGTTAACAGACATTCATCTGCAGATCATATCCATGAGGATGGATCTGAAAGATCGAGAGATTTATATCTTTCGTCTGGCTCATCTGAGGTCATTTGTGAGCCTTCCTACAAAGATTATCTGTAGATTTGATCTTTGTCCTCTCACTTTTCAATGATTTACCTTGTGTGTACCCAGCTTTAGTATTCACAATCTGTTAGCCCTCATACTACATAGCAGTGGTAAAATTGGTCTTTGATCTTTCATATTCCAGAGACTTTTATCTGATGTGTGTAGCCAGCTTATGAGTAATGGGGTGATTAGGTATCGGATTGTGATGTTGGTGGTCAGGCTGCTTCCCCACACTCACGTTTGTGCCACGATTTGTGACAACGGGTTGCGATCCTCGGGGACATCAGAAGCGCATAGCCTGCACTGTCTGATGTCCCCATCCATGCCTTGTGACACACTGCGGAATCCTAACACATGGTTGGCAACAAAAATACGCAAATGCATCGCGGTTTCCGCGGTGAGAGGAATCGCAATGGCGAAAAATTGCATCAGAACGGAAGTGGCGAGCATGGAATCAGCACTTCAGTTTTCCGATGCGTTCAAGTGGGGGAGGGGCCTTCATGCTGGGAGCGCACTTATTATAATCGTGTGTGTGTGTGTTAAAGAGACTCCGTAACAAAAATTGCATCCTGTTTTTTATCATCCTACAAGTTCCAAAAGCTATTCTAATGTGTTATGGCTTACTGCAGCACGTTCTACTATCACCATCTCTGTAATAAATCAACTTATCTCTCTCTTGTCAGACTTGTCAGCCTGTGTCTGGAAGGCTGCCAAGTTCTTCAGTGTTGTGGTTCTGTGATGCATCTCCCCCCTCCAGGCCCCTCTCTGCACACTGCCTGTGTATTATTTAGATTAGGGCAGCTTCTCTCTTCTCTCTTATCTTTTACAAGCTGGATAAATCCTCCTCTGAGCTGGCTGGGCTTTCACATACTGAGGAATTACATACAGGCAGAGCTGTCTGCACTCTGCAGGAAGAAACAGCCTGACACTTCAGTGGAAGATAGCTGCAGGGGGAAAGAAACACACAAATGATCTCTTGAGATTCAAAAGGAAGGCTGTATACAGCCTGCTTGTGTATGGATGTATTTTCTATGTGTGGACATACTGTACATCAATCTACTTCCTGTTTTGGTGGCCATTTTGTTTGTTTATAAACAAACTTTTTAAAACTGTTTTTAACCACTTTTAATGCGGCGAGGAGCGGCGAAATTGTGACAGAGGGTAATAGGAGATGTCCACTAACGCACTGGTATGTTTACTTTTGTGCGATTTTAACAATACAGATTCTCTTTAAAATCCTTATTCTGAATTTAACATTTTTTTATTCTTTCTGCGCGCATGCAAATTCCTTTGCAATGCTTTCATATGGGAAATACAAACAAAAAAAAATTGTGATAACTTATTATTTCACTTGCTGAATTATGCATATTTAGCAAAACAAAAACACATGAAAAACATTGCAAACACAAGATAAAACACAGAACCGCCCATGGCAGAAAAAGCGCTTTTCCACAGACAAATAGCACCCCTGCCTCAGTGGAAATGTTCAAACTGCATGCAGTTATTGAAATCAGCCACAAGATGTCACTATGCCACCATGTTCCATGGGTGACGGTTCCTGGTGTCCGGCACCAATGATGCGGGTACACACCATGCAATTTTCACGAGTCCTTTTACCGATCAAGAAAATAAATAGATAAAATATATACAGTACAGCCTACCAACCACCAGAAACCAATCCCAAGCTCAAAATCGATCTCTTTCTCAAACCGAAGCAGATTGGTCAGGTTCAAAAACACTGATGGAAATACTGGTTATCGGTCCATGTGTATGTCCTTTACAGTGCTGCTCATCCAGATTCTGGGTAATCCGGGTAACCCGGATATCCAACCTTTTTTTTCAGCTATCCGACCGGATTCGGATTCCGGATACCTGGGACCAAATCCGGATAGCTATCTGCGGATATTTGGTTGCATACCCGGATATCCACAGATATTAGGCGGATATCCGAATCCAAATACTGTAACTAAGGAGATGACGTCCTGGAGCCAATTAGATGGGCCCCCAGGGGCTCCCAGCAGAAGCCCTAGCAACCAATCACACAGGGGAACCCTGGCCAGCCCCACCTGACCTCATTGAGCCAATCAGAGGCCTCCCAGCCTAAGCCCTGGCACCCGATCACAGAAAGGAACCCTGGCCAGCCCCCCTGTATAATGAGGGCTGCCATGATGAGATATATGGTCTTAGCTTGCTGAATGCTCACTGAGAGACATGCTGCAGTGCTGCTGGCCTAGCATGTGCTGTACACAGTGATAAACCTAAAGCTGTTCAGTGATTAACCCCTTCACTATCACTACACTATTGTTAAATCATTAATTAGCTTGATGTCATTGTGTGACATTCAGTGTGTGCTGCAGGCAGCTGCTATGTGTCTGTGTGTGTGCTGTGCCTGCTGGCCAGCTATTAGCCTTAGGTGTAGGTTTGGTTAGGGATTAGGGGATAGGATTACTGTGTTATTATGTAGCTAGTACTGTAGTACTGCAGTCAGTGCTAGTAGTTGTTAGAGTAGAAGTACTACTGTGTTAGCTTACTACAGAACTGCTGTGCTGCTGAGCAGTGCTAGTGTGACAGTTAGTGTGCACTAGTGTCTTCTCCTTTGCTGTCTGTCTGTCACTCGGCACTTGGCACATGTCACGTGACACGTGCCAAGCGCCACGTGCAAAGTGCCACGTGCCATGTCCGGCATGCTCCTGGCAGACGTTACACCTGCTGCTGCTGCATTGCCCTGCTCCTACTGCCTGTGCAGCTCCCACCGCCAGGCCAGGGTGCCACAGGCCACTGATACCACCTATATTTAACCCAAAACACAATTGCTGCGTAATTTTTTGGAAGTGTCTTGGCTTGTCCCAGTTGTGCGGATGGACTTTGGATACAATGTGGGCTGCAGGACCGCTGTCTGGTGCCTAGTCCTGATGCTAATTGACAGCCTTTTGGGGGGGGGGGGGGGGGGGGGGTTAGGCGTATGCCTAAAAAGGCTCACTTCAGTCATACAATGGACACAGCAGAGCAATATAAAAGCAGACATGTAAAAGTCGTTACTTTAAATAAACTTTCCATAGTAATTTATTGCAGTCAATACAAAAAACGTGATGATATTTTGGTTGTTGGGGGGGAGTTGGTAAATTTTGGGCTTTTAGGTTGCAGAGAGGTGAGTTAAAATAGGATTATACTCAAACAAATTACATTTTTGCCTTGGGAACATCATAACCAAAGTGCTCATTATGAAGGATCACCAGCATAAGCGACAATCCTGCGGTCCTTCATAACATGAAAGTAAAAACACCCACATACACAACACTGTCTGTGAACAGTACAGGATAACATGTGGGGGGACATCTAGTGGATAAACAGTAAAATGTAATTTACAATGCATTAAAAATTAATTTCCAATAGTTAACCCCTTCTAACCCCTCAGCTACCAAAATAAAACACTTCCAAAAAAAAAAAAAAAAACATAAACAAAGTGACAGCATCGGGGATTAGGGTATTTTTATGTAATGAGTATATTACTGTTATTTTTTTTTTCAACAAAGGGCTTGTAATTATTAATATAGTATAAGGAAACCCAAAACAGAAGAAATACAGCTTTATTTCCAAATAAAATACTGTCACCACACCTTGTATTAGGGGCATAATTTTAAATGTTGTAATAGCAGGACAAATATGCAAATACAATGTGTGGGTTTTATCTGCAGTAGCACTTTTTATTTTTAACCTTCTGCCGCCCGCGTCACGCCAGTAGGCGTGGCCGCGGCGGCAGCCCCAGGACCGCCTAACGCCAATTGGCGTAAAGTCCTGGGGCTCTGTTTTGCATGAGATCGCGTGCATGGTGCGCGCGCATCTCATGCTCGGAGGGCGGAGCTCCGCCCCGCCTTCAGTCTCCGAGCGGCTATTGCCGCTCGGGAGACTGTTAGACGGCGTGATCGCCGTCTATTTACACTGTGCAGCGCTGCGATCAGCAGCAGTGCTGCACTGGGGACAGCCGTGTGACACGGCTGTCCCCATGGGGGACAAGAGAGCGATCGGCTCTCATAGGCAGAAGCCTATGACAGCTGATCGCCATAATTGGCCGGCTGTGGGGGAGGGAGGGAAGGAGGGAGGGAATAAACTTAAAGAAACAGGGGTTTTGAACAAAAAAAACAAAACAATAATATTTATTTAAAAAAAAATAAACATGGGAGGAGCGATCAGACCCCACCAACAGAGAGCTCTGTTGGTGGGGAGAAAAGGGGGGGGGGGGAATCACTTGTGTGCTGAGTTGTGCGGCCCTGCAGCTTGGCCTTAAAGCTGCAGTGGCCTATTTAGCTAAAAATTGCCTGGTCACTAGGGGGGTTTAGCCCTGCAGTCCTCAAGTGGTTAAACTATAATGGATGGAAACTGAGAAATAACTTTTTTTCATGTTCTCTTTAAATTGCATAGGAAACAAAATAATTCTTAGCAAAAAGTGCCACCCAAAGAAAGCTGAGATTGTCCCACCAAAAATAATCTATAGATCATTTTGGTGTGATAAATAGTGATCAAGTTATTGTCGAATAAATTAATGGTAGGGGCGTAATATGTGAAAATGCTGTAGTTTTTAAGGGGAAATTTACCTGTGGTAAAGCAGTGGTTAAATACAGTAAAAAATGGCCCTGGGACCCACTAGGAATCACTGTAGTGCTATTAAATTGTGCAATTGCTGTGTGCAGCGATTCCTAGGCTGATTGCGTTTGCTAGTCCCGGTGTTGCATTTTTTTCTGTTTCAATAAACTTTAATGTACCTACCAGGTCTCACGATATCGGGCTGCAGGCAAGCATTGTGAAGTGAGTGATTGTAGTAAAGTTGTGTAGTTAGTTTGTCGTGACAGTGAGGGCGGGAAAAATCTAGCCACCAATCACTTGATTCCCCCCCAAAATATCACAATATCCAGTCAATATAAAGTGCTAGAATAGAATATTTTATCCAGTTTTTATTTATATCTTTATAGATAATCCGATACAGACTTATCTGCTGAATTATACACAGGTTTAACCTACGGCGACATGCTATGAGATATCTTCCTTCCGGTAATTCATAAAGATTACAGACTTACAGAATGATAGGCGCATAACTTTGTCTTGCATACAAATCTAATGCAAATTGTATGCAACGTTCATGGCATTGGCCCAGTTGCAAGCCGCGTGCAATATGCATGTAATCTGGATGCAAGGTGCAGTTTTTTGCATCTCACAGACCATCTGTCGCAAAGGACGTTTGATCCTGCCATACACACAGCAATGATTGGAAGACGGTTGTCTCATGTCACAGGACTGCAAGTGTGGCATTGCTAGAAAGAAAACATCTCAAGTGACATTGGTTATAAAGAGGACCTGTCATAGCAAGACTCATACTAAACCATCCCCTAGTCGCCACTGCAGAAGCCTCAGTAATCAGGAATATGATAAGTAGTGATCAGGCCTAAGGCCACTTTTCCACGAACTGTTGAGCTGTGTGCTCAGCAAGCAGTTGCCAGGCAGCGACAAGCAGTTACCAAGCAGCAGTGAGCAGTTGTGAGAGTTTGAAAGGCATTTTGCTGCCTAGAAACAGTTTGTGGAAAAGAGGCCTTAGAAGGCCGACTGCACACTCCAAATCTGACACGATTCTTTAAAGAGAACCCGAGGTGGGTTTGAAGAATATTATCTGCATACAGAGGCTGGATCTGCCTATACAGACCAGCCTCTGTTGCTATCCCAAACCCCCCTAAGGTCCCCCTGCACTCTGCAATCCCTCATAAATCACAGCCACGCTGCTGACAAACAGCTTGTCAGAGCTGGCTGTGTTTATCTCTATAGTGTCAGTCTGCTGCTCTCCCCGCCTCCTGCAGAACTCCAGACCCCGCCTGCATCCCCTCCCTCCCTGCTGATTGGAGGGAAGGGACGGGGGCAGGGAATGGAGCTATGCAGGAGGCGGGGAGCAGCTGAAACTGACACTACAGATGTAAACACAGCCTCACAGCACGGCTGTGATTTATGAGGGATTGCAGAGTGCAGGGGGACCTTAGGGGGGTTTGGGATAGCAACAGAGGCTTGGCTGTATAGGCAGATCCAGCCTCTGTATGCAGATAACATTCTTTAAACCCACCTCGGGTTCTCTTTAATCTGTCAGTCTGATCTGCATCCGTGTCTGTCAGACAGGCAATAAGCTGAGGTGGGATTTTTTGGGCTAGTTGCTATGTTCTCAGGTGATGCTTCCCCCCATAAGACAATGCATGCCTGCTGCATTATCCTAAAAAAAAAAGTATTTCATAGACATTTCAGTTCTTAGAGAAGTCCTCCGTAACAGGTCCTCTTTATGTTTGCATAGATCAAGTACAAAAGTTCATCAAACATTCCTCCCTTCTCCACAGTTACTATCCCTCCGCTATAAATTCCAATAGATTCTGTACTAAGAAATAACAATATAAAGTAATATAATAAATCTATTATTACATGACAGAAAGAGGGGTATAATAAAGTGCATACAAATCTCTGAAGTCTGAACATGAGATGGATTTATAGAACTACTAGCATTGCTGACTTGTTCTCCAAGCTACAAGCTCCAGGTTCTGCCATCCTGATTCTGGCTTTAGAGACCCGGAATAAGCATGCTGCAGCCAGTTACTTCTGAATAGAGATGGGCGAACAGTTTGGCTGTGTTAGCCGAACTGTTCGGGCTGCACAATCTGTCATTTATCTATGCCTCTTACTACTTCCGGGTCGCAATGACCCGGAGTAGTACGTCTGCGCTGCCCGGCGGAGCGCGTCCTAGCGACGCGCTCCCGTTGCCGGTGTCATGTCAGCTATTGCAGCCTCTCAGATTTTGCAGCCCCGCATGCGCAGTAGGAGCCTGCGCCCCATTACATTGTGCAGCCAGGTGTGAAACGTCCTAAATCTCCGCTTCCGCACCACGTACACCCCGGAAATTTTCAGGGGAGGGAGGGGACCCCCACATCTAGCTCTGTGCCGAATTGCAGCCCCCGAGCCCCGCTGGTTCCCGAGACTGATTGCAGCAAACCTATCTCGGGAATTACTGGGGCTAGGGTGCTGCAATTCGACACAGAGCTGGATCTGGGGGTCCCCTCCCTCTCCTGAACATTTCGGGAGTGTACGTGGTGCGGAAGCGGAGATATTTCAGCTAAATAATGTCTAACTTCCCACTGAGCATGCGCGATACTCAGTGAGGAAGGCTGCTTCCGGGCTGCAATATCTGCCATTACACCGGGCACTTTCTGCGCATATGCGTGACGTCATGAGTGACGTCACGCACATGCGCAGAAAGTGCCCGGCAACGGGAGCGCGTCGCTAGGACGCGCTCCGCCGGGCAGCGCAGACGTACTACTCCGGGTCATTGCGACCCGGAAGTAGTAAGAGGCATAGATAAATGACAGATTGGGCAGCCCGAACAGTTCGGCTAACACAGCCAAACAGTTCGCCCACCTCTCTGAAAACCTGTAACCCTTTTTTGGCATGCTTGCTCCAGGGCTGTAACTTTACTCACCCAAGCAATGAGAGCAGGACAAGAATCAGAGCCTCAGAGCTTGTGCCTTGAAAAGTAAGTCAGCAATGACAGTTTGTAGTTTTTGATCCCCACAGCGTCACTTTATCACCTGTAGAGAATACCACTAAACATTACAAATGGTCCAAAAAATGCAATGAACTGATGTGCATGCAAACTTAATGCAAATTGCATGCAGTTTGAAATCGGGCTATTTAATTGCTTTTATCATTGTTTTCGATTGGCCCAGTCCTGAGCTGCACCTAATCTGCATTAAATTTGCATACATGTCAGATTTATTTGCATTTCATTGCATATTCTGAGGATTTTTTGCTTATCGCTATCAGTTGGCTATCCTCTGGCCAAAAGTAATCGAATAGCTGCCTTTCTAGAAAACCGCAGTAAAGGCAACACGCAAATACGTGAATTTTATCCCAGTTTTTCACATAAGCAGAATTTTTACCAGACATTTTTTGGTGCCACAAGAATAATAATATTTAAAAAAAACGGCCTTCCTGTGAATTAAACAGTTCTAAATAGAAAGATTTGTAAACTTAAATATATATACCGGTATATAAAAAAAAACCACTAAATAGATAATGGCATCACCGCCCTTATAAAGAGGACCAGTCTCGTTATGCATTAATTATACATTTTGGCCCCCATGTATAGAAAATGTGTCGGACTCACTGCTCTATACAGCTTAATGTACAGTATATAAAACTTTTAGTGTACATAAAAATAGGCATTTGTCTTTGGGGAAAGGAGGATCACATGACTGTCCGCCACTTTGTGCGGTATTCACGGAAGAAAAAAAAAACAACCCATCTACTTCGCTGGGAACAAACAACGTCACCAACATCATGCCTTGTGAGTTTCCTGGTTCCCAGCGACCGGATAGGCTGAGATTTTAAATCTATAGGCACCGCCCACAAAATGGCTACTTTCACAGATGCTAAATTAGCCGAAAACTCAGGTCAGAAATCCAATCTGTGTATTTTCTGAATGTTGAGCGCTTGAAAAACATTTAGGAGCAGAAGAAAAACACTTTCCTTTGTTGTAAGAATACACCTGGCATGGATGGATACAAAAAACAATTTTCTTTGCATCCAGTATTAAAATCAAAACGTACCGCATGGCGCAGTGTTCCCCCATTTCATACACATCAGTTTACCTACAACGGCACAGCGTACCCCAATATCATACACGTTACACTACATAACCTCAAGTGCTCACGCATGGGAAAGGTTTGTTAAATAATATATAAGATTACAGATACAAATTATAGCACATCTGAAGTGAGAGGTATATGGAGGCTGCCATATTTATTTTCTATTAAACAATGCAGATTGCCTGGCTGTCCTGTTGATCCTCTGCCTGTAATACATTAGCGATAGCCCCTGAACAAGCATACTGCAGATCAGGTGCTCTGACTGAGGTATGACCGGATTGGCTGCATGCTTGTTTCAGGTGTGTAATTCAGACATTACTGCAGCCAAACGGATCAGCAAGACAGCCAAGCAACTGATATTGTTTAACAGTAAATCAATATGGCAGCCTCCATATACCTCTCAATTCAGGTGTCTATTAGGGCAATGCAGCAAGCAGAGCGTACGAGGTGCAGGAACCTGTGAGCAGCTTCAATTTCATACTTCTGTTCTGATGGGATTCGTGGCCAAAAGACCAACTTCTTCAGGAATAGGGTTAAAGGGACACTGTAGGGGGGGGGGGGGGGGTCGGGGAAAAATGAGTTGAACTTACCCGGGGCTTCTAATGGTCCCCCACAGACATCCTGTGTTGGCGCAGCCACTCCCCAATGCATTGGCCCCGCCTCTGGTCCACTTCTGGAATTTCAGACTTTAAAGTCTGAAAACCACTGCGCCTGCGTTGCCGTGTCCTCACTCCCGCTGATGGTACCAGGAGCGTACTGTGCAGGCCCAGTATGGTCTGTGTCTGTGCAGTACACTCCTGGGGACATCAGGGGAAGCGAGGACACAGCAACGCAGGTGCATTGGTTTTCAGGCTTTAAAGTCTGAAATCCCAGAAGTGAACCAGAGGCGGGGCAGGAGCATTGGGGAGTGGCTACGCGGGCACAGGATGTCTGCGGGGGACCATTAGAAGCCCCGGGTAACTTCAACTCATTTTCCCCCGATCCTCCTACAGTATCCCTTTAATAAATGCAAAACTCCATTCTGAATGTGTTGGAACAGAAACAGAGGCTTTACACACGCAGGCTCCGGCAGGGGGGTAGCTCACCCTTGCTGTTGCCTCTGGGTGCTGCGCTCCATGCTGCGTTCCATTGCTCCGATACTTCCTCCTTCACAGCCAGAAGCAGGAAGTATAGAAGTGATACAGAATGTTCAGGGGCTATGGCTGAAAGTATAAGAGGCAGAGGATCAGCAGGACAGCCAGGCAATCTGCATTGTTTAATAGCAAATCAATATGGCAGCCTCCACATCCCTCTCACTTCAGGTACGCTTTAGGGCTATGAAGACAAGTGTGAGGGCATCAGGACTCCGGCCTCATTCACACTATGTCCGCTTTTTATCAGCACATCAATGTTACAGATTGATACAAGTTGCTGAAAAGCGCACAGAAGCGCATAAGGCCTCGTGCACATCATACGCGCTTCCGTGCGGATATGGAAGCGCGTATGATGTGCTGAAACGCAGGAAAGGCAGAAGAGCATAGACAGCCCTTCTACCGCTCACATCTATTGCGATGTGCAGCAGTACAATGCGCTAGGAAGCGCTTGCATACTGCTGCCTGCATTTTGCCTGCAAGCGCAGAGCTGATCCCATCACTGTCAATGGATGGGATCAGCAGCGCAGCGGCGCAGAGCGGCCATCTGCGCTGAAGAGATGTGAACGAGGTCTTAGTGTGAATGAGGCCTCAATTCGTGGAGGCGTGGTTTGCAGCGCCCTACTGAGTGAATTCCAGTAGGTGGGATGAGAGGTAGAGCAATACACTTGGGGGTCATCCCAGACGTCGGACATCGATCCAGCACGCCAAATCTTTAGGCAACACTGGGGGGCTCCCATACACACGCCAGATTCTTGTCCGAGATTGATCAAGCTTCTGTACCTGCAGCATAAGCCTCAACCAATCAGACCCAGCGACTGCTAATCAATTAGCTGAAAGCTGATCAGTGAGCACAGCAGCCACTGGGTTTGTTTGGCTAAGCTTGAAACCTGGAGAAATGGGTTTGCAGGAGGCCGAGTTGTTCGCTAATCTTCATTCCTCAGACGAATAGATAACTGTAAAGGTGGCCACACATCAGGCAACGATGGGCAGATTCCACCAAGAGACAATTCGCTCTCTGATCCAATCTGAGTAAAGAGAGATCTGTTGGCTGCCCAAACACCGCAGGCCAATTCCTAAACAATTTTATGCTGAAATCAACCAGGAATCAGCCTTGTGATGCCACATGCCCCATCTTGCCGCCCCGAAGCTGACCCCCTAATAACCAATGTAGCCCCCCCCCCTATACATTACCTGTCTGTGTCTGACACTGGTCAGGGGCTCCGTACATACATGCGCCATACGTGATTGCCGGAGTAACATGGGTGTGTGGAATTCACAAAAGCGTGCTGAAGCATAGCACAACCGTGCTATACGTTTAGCACGCATGAAGGTTTGCATGTGTTAAGATTTACGTGCGCGGCAAAGTGTGCACGACAACCTTCGTTAGCGTGAGCACGCAAATCTTTATGTGCGCAAACCTTCACGCGGGGTACACTGCGCGCTAAACGCATAGCACTATCGTACTATGCTTTACTGACTCAAGCCCTGTGTGTGCATGCCAGTAACCACGTCGGGCGCGTCTATGGATGAAGGACGGAGACCAGAGCCAGCGGCAGACAGGGAAAGTACAGTGCACCAGGGGGACACATTTGACATTGGGGGTACAGCGCCAGGGGTTCAGTCGTTCGTCCCGATATCGCCTGCCGTTACCGACGCACACCCGATCGACCACACAGCCCGACATCTTGCAACATGTCCGATCAATACACGCGACCAATTTCGAGCCGAATGCTCTTGGTATTGCCAATTTTAATCTGACTCGATAATAATCATCGGACCGAACGGTCAATCGCCCGCCAACCCAATAGATGTATGAGCTTCTTAACTGTCTGTAGATAATAGTCTGATATTTAACAGGAACCCATACTGAGGTGAAACGCATGAGAAATGCTGCGAGTTCACTTGTACTCTTCCTGTCTCCTGCTTTGTGCAGATACACACAGAATGTTACCTGTACCCATCAACTCGTACATCAAATAATGTTATAGTGCAAAAGCCTGACGGCAAATACACACTATGATCTGATATCTGACAATTGTATGCGGTCTGATGTGTATGACACCGGGGCGCACCAATCCCACCACAGTACTTTTTGGAGTTAACGCAAATTACTAATAAAATAGTTTTAATTGTCTTTTTGTTATATATTTACAATAAAGCAAAGCATAATGAATACTGGTACTAAATGTATTGCAAGTGCTCAAATACGCAAATTGGTAGAATAACAAGAGCTTTCTTGATGAGCCCATTAACCATCCAATTTCCTGAACGATTGACCGCCTGATCGGAAACTATCGCCCACCAATGGAGGTAAAAATGATACGCAATCCGATCAGACTAGAGGAATTGTTCTGAAATTCAGATGGATAGAGTGATTGTTCCTCATCGATCAGCATCAATCGTGCCAACTGATTGATCGTACGGGAGATTGCCCACTAATGATACAATTTTGATTGTACACGCTTATCACTACTATGTCATATGAGGAAACCCCTAAATTATCCACTTAGAGTCTATTCTCACCGTTTACCTTCTGCTAGACAGATTTGGTAAAATTGTACAATCAGGATTGTATCATTAGTTGGCACCTTTAGCAATACAAGATAATTCAATCCAGGATATTTAAACAACCCATTTAGATGCTTTCACAGGTCCACAGTTCCAGTGTTACAGACAGCAGCCAGTCAGTCAGACAGCGGCGTTCGCACCCAGGACACGGTCGCGGCTGAGAGCTGGATTCTGATTGGCTGTTGCACAGTTGTATTTGGCACGCTCCGAGAGGCAGGAGGGGGGTTACGGCACGTCTTCGTGAACTTCTGCTATTTTGTCTATGGATTTCAGGAGATCGGCCACCAGATTCAGCGCTTCGGCTCCGGACACCAACTGCCTGTGGGAGAGATGGGAAAACAGCCGGAATATACAACTGTGCAGAATGCAGGAAACATGGAAATTATACTTCCCCATCTATCAAACTTATAGCCTCTGCCCCGCACACTTTTATGTGCAGTTTAAAGAGGAACTTCAGCCTAAACAAACATACTGTCATTATGTTACATTAGTTATGTTAATTAAAATAGATAGGCAATATAATCTCTTACCCACCCCGTTTTAAAAGAAGAGGCAAATGTTTGTGATTTCATGAGGGCAGCCATCTTTTTGGTTGAAAGGAGGTGACAGGGAGCATGAGATACAGTTTCAACTGTCCTGTGTCCTGATCACCCCTCCCAGTTGCTAGGCAATGTGAATAACAACATAGGAAATCCCATCATGCTTTGCAGAGCATCAGGGAAAAAAAAGCCTGGGCAGTTTTCTTTGATGGGGCGGAGCTTAGCTTTTGTAAAGCTAAAAATAAGGCTTATGTAAGAAAAACAAAGTTTTGATGCGGTGAAACTGTTAAAGAAACACCAAGCCTTTTCAGTTCTGCTGAGTAGATTGTTAGTCTGGAGGTTCACTTTAACCTGCCTGGCAGTATGATTATTTCCGGATTTAGGGTCTTATCTGAACGTTTCAAACCCTAAAATCAGGAAAAAAATAATCATGCCTCCAGAAAACCAGCAGCAGCCCCAGAACTCACTGACCCCCTGGGCTCCAGTGCTGCAATTTTACCTCCGTCCTCCAGGTGGCACTGTAACTCTGTGAGATCACTAACTGCGATCTAACCAGAGTGATTCAGAGCTTCGGAGGACAGGAAGGAGAATGGCTGCCTGCATATGGATCCCCCAGGAGGTGAGTAAAAATGTCAGCTGCACTCCAATGCTCTGCATTGAGCTCCTGGCGGGGGCTACCGCCAGGAAGGTTACAGTGTAATTGAAGTGACATGTGACATGAGATAAACATAGGTAAATACTAGCCCTTTCCATTTTCCAGTACAGCAAGAGTTAAAACACACCTGAAGTGAGAGTGATATGGAGGCTGACATATTTATTTCCTGTTTAACAATACCAGTTGCCTGGCAGCCCTGCTGAACTATTTGGCTACAGTAGTGTGTGAATAACACCAGAAACAAGCATGAAACTAATCTTGACAGATCTGACAAAAATGTCTGAAACACCTGATCTGCAAAAGGCAGAGGATCAGCAGGACAGCCAGGCAATGTGCATTGTTTAAAAGGAAATAATTATGGCAGCCGCAATATCTCTCTCACTTTGGTTGTCCTTTAAGTAACTAGAGTTTTTATCTATGCAAGAGAGTTTGTCCAACAGCTTGTCGAATTCAGTCTGGTTACCTGAAAAGTAAACAGAAGCTTAACCCATTCAGGTTCCGTCGTTTTCACGTGAGAAATGTTCACCTCCTATTCATTAGCCTATAACTTTATCACTACTTATCACAATGCACTGATCTATATCTTGTTTTTTCCGCCACCAATTAGGCTTTCTTTGGGGGGTACATTTTGCTAAGAGCCACTTTACTGTAAATGCATTTTAACAGGAAGAATAAGAAAAAACGGAAAAAATTCATTATTTCTCAGTTTTCAGCCATTATAGTTTTAAAATAATACATGCCTCCATAATTAAAACTCACGTATTGTATTTGCTTATATGTCCCGGTTATAACACTGTTAAAATTATGTCCCTATCACAATGTATGGCGACAATATTTTATTTGGAAAATAAAGGTGCATTTTTTCCGTTTTGCATCTATCACTATTTACAAGTTTAAAATAAAAAAAATATAGAAATATTTCATCTTTACATTGATATTTAAAAAGTTTAGACCCTTAGGTAAATATTTACATGTTTTTTTTTTTTTTTTAATTGTAATGGTTTTTTTTTTATTGTAAACATTTTATTTGGGTAGTTTTGGGAGGGTGGGAGGTAAACAATAGATTTATAATGTAAATGTGTGTTAATTTTAATTTTTTTTTTTTTTTACAGGTGTAGTATTACTTTTTGGCCACAAGATGGCGGCCATGAGTTTGTTTACATGACGTCACTCTAAGCGTAACATACGCTTACAGTGACGCATCGGGAAGGGAACGGCCAGAAAAGGCGCAGCTTCTGAGAGAAGCTGTTGCTTTTTCAGCGGGGGAGAGGAATCAGTGATCGGGCACCGTAGCCCGATACATTGATTCCCTGGCTACCGAATCCGCGGCCGGGAGTGCGCGTGCACGCGCGTGATCGGCCGCGGGAGCGCGCGGTAGCGTGCATGGTTCCTGGACGTAGAAACTACGTCCAGGAACCAAAATAGGTTAAACAGCTGAGAAACAGTGAGATAAGGCTTCTAATGTGGTCCTACTGCAGGAAAGTTCAAAGGGTCATTATCTTTCTCTTTCAGCTTAACAAGGCAGAGTGTGGATTCTAAACAGCAAAAATCAAGCCATTAAACTGAAAATAAAAATATGAGACTCATTTCTGTGTTACTAATGTTCTATTTATCATCCATATTACACATAGAATTATCTCATAAGTTTATTTTTCCATCAAGTTCACTTTAAAGAGAATCTGTACTGTAAAATTCTTACAATATAAATCATACCAGTCTATTCATTATGTTCTCCTGGGCCCCTCTGTGCTGTTTCTGCCTCTCCCTGCTGCAATCCTGGCTTGTAATTGCCAGTTTTAGGCAGTGCTTACAAACAAAAGACATAGCAAGTGATAGGCTGAGAGTAGCTCAGTGTGTGAGTCATACAGAGTGTGCAGGGGGCCTGGAGAGGGTGTGTATAGCTCCTATCCTATCACAAGCAGAGCAGCACATTCCTGCCTGAGCCCGACAAAGCCGTCAGAGGAAAGAAGATTAGATCATATAACAGAGATAATACAGCCACTGTGCAACTAGGAAAGGCTGCATTTAGACAGAGCACATTAGAACAGCTATAGGAACTTATAAGATAGAAGAAATAAGGCTCAAAATTTTGTTAGAGTCTCTTTTAAGTGCTTAATGCTGGCCAAACACCAATTGAACTGTATCTGATTAACATTTCGAATGCTCTTTTTTTTAATCATCTTAAAATGGTTTGTTGATGCAGGGTGGAATTGATCAGTGCTCCACATACTGGAATCGATATCCGATTTGCGGTGTCAATCAACTTTCCAGGAAGTGAGTTATAATCCCTCCACCAAACTGATAATGTACAGAAATACAGAATCCATCGAAATATAACAAAAATCTATTCTTGTATAATCGACAGAAACTTTCCATCCTGTCAGCTATCTGGCAGATATTGATCCAACCTGCAAGATTTGGATTAATTTATAATCAATTTGATAAAATAATGTATCTATTGTTTGAACAAACACTAAAATTGATCAGTGTATGGCCATAAAAGTCTGTGGGGTGTTAAAGAGACACTGAAGCAAAAAAAATATATGATATAATGAATTGGTTGTGTACTACGGATAATTACTAGAAGATTAGCAGCAAAGAAAATATTCTCATATTTTTATTTTCAGGTATATAGTGTTTTTTCTAACATTGCATCATTCTATAATATGTGCAGATTACACAACACTCAGCATTCAAAATGAGTCTTTCAGAGCAGTCTGTGAACTATTGACCTCTCCTCTGGCAGAGAAAAAGAAAATTGTTCACGAACAGTTAAGATAATAAACTTCAGAAAACAGCCCTCTCCATGACTTTGAAAGTCGTAGAGCTCAATGGCTATTTGCATAGATAACAACTGGAGTTTCTTAACTCTTCCTGTACTGGAAACAATTAGACTGATGTATCTGATCTTAATGTTTTATTTCTTAGCTGTACTACACATACAAATCATTGTATCATAAATTTTTTTTCGCTTCAGTGTCTCTTTAAAGAGAACCAGAGACGTAGAAGAAATAGATTTATACATACCTGGGGCTTCCTCCAGCCCCATAAGCCTGGATCGCTCCCACGCCGCCGTCCTCTAGTGCCTCTGTCTGCCGGTACCGGGTCCCGTAATTTCCGCCAGTCGACACAAGCGCAGTGCGCTCCCTCCATACTGCGCAGGCGCATGCATACAAAGCCGGAGGGAGCCCCTGCGCATGCGTACAACTGGTCGCGTCCGGTGGAAGTGACGGGACCCGGTACCGGCGATAGAGGCAGCGGAGGATGGCGGCGTGGGAGCGATCCAGGCTTATGGGGCTGGAGGAAGCCCCAGGCATGTATAACATCTTTTTTCCATTTTTTATCTATGCTTCGTCTCTGGTTCCCTTTAAGGTTCATGTGGGGTACTCCCGGTATTAATAAATGCAGGTGGAATCTGTCTATTCTGGTCATCTCCATACAGGGCCATAACAGGAGCAGAACTGTCTGTTCTCAGAAAGCTATGACAGCTGATAACACACAACCAGAAAGTACTATTAACCTTTCGGGGACCGATGTAGGTTGAATCTACGTCCAGCAGGTGGTGCTGTCGCCCTGACTGGACGTTAATTCAACGTCCGCGCTAACAAACCATCCCGACGCGATCGTGCGCACCGGAGAGGGGAGATTAAGCTGTCATATGACATGTCATCTCCCCTCAGTGATCAGCAGCCATCGCGTATGGCTGCTGATCACGTGATCACTACGATCGCCGGCGGATCGTAGTGATTCATTTGACAGCTGCAGCGGTAGGGGGGAAAGAAGAGGATCCACTCACCTCCCTGCTGTTCCCGCTATGATCGGCGCCCCCTCCGCTCTGGCCGGCATCTCTGCTCCTTCTGACGTCAGCGCCGGGACCCGGCTTGATGACGTCATCAAGCCGCGACCCGGAACTGAGCGGCAGTAGGAGCAGAGAAGCCGACCGGAGCAGAGGGGTCCGCTGCGCTCGTCCCAGGAGCCTGGAAGGTGAGTGGAGGGGTCTGCATGAAGGAGGAACACCTGGCCACCATGGGAGGACACTGCCCAACAAGACCCTGCAGGGATCTGGCTGCCCTAACCCCCCAAACGCCCTCCCCCCCCTTCAGCAAAAATGCCTGGTCCTTAAGGGGGGTGGTTAGGTGGCCGGTTCCGAAAGGGTTAAGAATTCACTAAGGGGAGGTCAGTAAAATACTGCATTCGATATTTTACACTTTTTCTTTTTTCCAAATTCACGATTTCCTGCATGCGGTAGAAGTTCGGTAATTTACCAAACAAACATGCTTCAACTCACTAAGCCCTGCTCGCTAAGAGTCATCAGCTGTGGAGCAGGTCAGGCAGCCAGGAAGCTGGGAGACCTCCCACAAGTGGTGTGCGCAAGTCGGGGGTTTTCTGTCCAATGCATATCCTGCATTCCTTTAGATGTGCTGCAGCCACCAGGGGGAGCTGTTCTGAATACCATTACATAGATATTCACATCTAAAGGGATGCAGAAAAGCCTTATAAAAGTGTCTCCTTCTACTGCCCTGCCAGACTGAAGTCCCGCCCTCCAGAATATCGGACCAAATGGGGTGAGAAGCAGGGCTGCCTGGCTCTCCCTATTGGCTGTCTGCTACATCTGTCAATGTTACCGCATGGTGATTGTGAGTTACCGGCTGGTCAGAGCTGGAGATAGATACCGAACACTTTTACTTGATTTACCAAATACTTCAATCTTTGTGAACAGCAATTTCTTGACATTTCTTTAGGTATTTACAGCACAAGTCGGTATTTTACCTCACCATTCGGTAATTTTGCTTCTCAGTGTGCTAATAGGTTTAGGGAATAGGGAATTGGCATTTGCCGAGGTGATTGGTAACAGCTGTTTTCTGCATTACCGAAAGCGCTAATGCTTCGTGAATTGAGGCCAACACTGCAGAGGTGGAAATCCAGGTAATAAATACAATTACTTGGTGGAAATAATTCAGTCAGAAGATATCTTCTGGAAAGTTGCTGAAATCTGGTAAAAATGGAAAACTTTATGGAACTCAGAACTGTCCCCACAGAGTGTTAAAATTGCCTCTCTCACTAACATCCAGAAAGGATTGGAGGGGTGGAGCTAAGATTATTGTTTTCAATTAATCAATTAACATTTAGCCGCACTAGCCAATGATTCAATTGAAGTTTTCGCCTAGGAGATACATTTTCATCTACAGTTTAAAATAACCTTTTCTGCACTCTGCAACTGAAAAAAAAAATACCAAAAAGTGGGTGAAAAAGTTCTGTCAAAGTTATTCTAAGTATTTTCTTGCTTGCTGGAGGCCTGTAAGGCATTTTATTGACAAGGTGTGAAAAAATTATTGTTAATCCCTTTGTTATAGTAGCATCAATTTCCTCACCTGTGGTTTGAAGGGAATGGGGATTGGGCGGGGCTTTGTGTTAATGCTGATGAACAAAACGGTTACTGGCATTCTGCAGTCACGTGACAAGCGGTGCAGGGAGAGAAGATTTTAATCTGTTACTTTCCAGATGACCCTCATACTTCCAACAACTATAATCTATAAACTACTGATCATTTTGACAGGAAGTTACATCACGTGCGCAGTCTAGAAAAAGTAAATTTGTGAGCGGTATATTTGAATGTTCAATAAGATTATTCTTTTCAGCCGCTTTCACACTTACCATGACAACCTGCTTTGCGCGATGCTCACCCATTGCAATGGCAATTAGGGCCTGTACACTGCTGCATTGTGCTGCGTTTTTAAAATTGCGTGCGTTTTTTTAATGGAAGTTTTTTTTTGAAAAATCATGATAACCTGTATACACTGGTGCAATGTGATTTTTTTTTTATTTTCATGAAGGCTTTGCGAATGCAATTTCAATTCGCAGTGAAACGCAGCCAATGTGCACAGGGCCTAAGTCTCAGTGGGAGTACGCACACTACCCGCGGTGCGATGCAGCACAGGTAGCTAAATCGACGCCAGGCCACCGCAAGCTCTGCAGTGCATTGCCGCATGATATGTGCCTAACACACGGATTATGCAGCAACGCCAAGTCTATGGCGGCGTGGTAAGCGTGCATAAGCAATCGTGGTAGCGTGTGGCGCCCATCCGCCGGTAAACCAGCGGTGTACTTCCTGTCAAGTAGGGGTTACGTCACTGAGCTGGGGGTGGAGCTATGCTCATTAATAATGTGTAAGGGGACATGGTGCAGTGCGATTGTTCTGCGACGCGCTCTCCTGCCGCACCGAGTGTGAAAGCAGCCTAAACGTTATACGGTAAATACAGCTTACTTTATGGAGGTCTGGGCGCCGCTCACAGCTTTGTGCAGGTTCTCCAGCGCCAGGTTTGCGTTTTGCTTCACAGCAGTCATTCCTGCCGATTCGCCTCTCCGCAAGGCCTCGTTCTCCGTTTTATACGTGTTCAGGTGAATCTGAAGGAAACAGGACAGTGACGGCATTGATGAGACACATTCGGGACATCACCGGAGCCGCAACACATAGACATGGCCAACAGAACGCAAATAATTCTGCCTTGCATGCAAATTTAATGCAAAATTTCTGCTGCTTAGGACTGGTCCAATTCAAATACAATTTGCATTACATTTTCTTGCAAGCTGGAATTATATTGCCTCTCATTGACAGCACAAACTGTTATTGTTTTTTTTTTTTTTTTAAGTACACCAGAAATGAGAGAGATATGGTGGCTGCCATATTTATTTCCTGTTAGACAATACCAGTTGCCTGGCAGTCCTGCTGATCTCTTTGGCTGCAGTATTGTCTGAATCACACACCTGAAACCAGCATGCAGCTAATCCAGTCACACTTCAGTCAGAGCACCTGATCTGCTGCATGCTTGTTCAGGGGCTATGGCTAAACGTTTTAGAAGAGGAGGATCAGCAGGGCAGCCAGGTAATCTGCATTGCTTAAAACAAAATAAATATGGCATCCTCCATATTCCTCTCACTTCAGGTGTCCTTTAATCAATTTGCGCATCACTTCCTGTGTACTACCTGGAGCAGCGCCACTTCCTGTTTCAGCTTGGTCACATGACTCTCGGCCTTTGAGGCTCGTTTCTGGGGGAAAATAAAGTAAAATTTAGTCACGTGATGTGTCAGCAGTTCTCCCCCAGGTCACATGACCTCCATTACTGACCGTCATCATCTGCAGATTGGCCTCCACTTGCTGGACCATGGACTCCAGATCCTGAGCCTCCTTCTGCTCCTCCAGAATCTTCTCCTCCAGCTGCCGCTGCAGATCCCGCACCCTGGAAGCAAGTGTTATATACATAAGACAGGATGTGATGGGCACACATAACAGTCACCTGAATAGATCAGAATTATCTATACTCACCTCTCTGCCTGGGACTCGTTCTGCTCTGACAGCGTCTGCACCTGTCTCTTCAGGTGTGTATTCTCTTGCTGTAACTACAAGACCAACACAGGGAACCAATCACTGATCACCAGAACTGCAACAGCCAATCACCTCAGCTCATTATCAGATTCTCTGCTATGCATCAGGCTGTACAAACCATATTTACTATAAATCTGCAATTTTCTGTTTGATTCCTGGCTGATTCAATCATCCTGATCGAATCTGCCAGAAATGTATTGTCCCAACATGCCCAATCGGATTGATTTGCGATTTTGATCCACATTCGATCAGAACCATCGGCTGGCTGTAATACTTTTAGCCATAGCCCCTGACCGAGCATGCAGATCAGGTGACTGAACTAGCGATATGCTTTTTTTCAGGTGTGTGATTCAGACACTACTGCAGCCAGAGAGATCAGCAGTACTGCCAGGCAACTGGTATTGTTTAACAGGAAATAAATATGGCAGCCTCCTTATCCCTCTTGCTTCAGTTGTCCTTTAACAGTAACCATACATCAGGCAACCTAGCAGCCGATCGACCATCCGATTTGATTATTATAATCAAATCAGATGAAAATCTGTGCTGCTAAATGCATATCCGATTGAGGATGCAAGCAACTTTGGCCGAACATGGTTGCATGAATCAGGTCGGACATGCTGCAAGATGTTGGGTTGACTTGCTTGATTGGGTGTGCGGCGGCAGCAATGGAGATTGTCGCTCAGGAAAAGCAACGAAACCCCTAACGCTGCCCCCCTAATGTGTAATGTACCCCCTCCCCCGGTTCACTATACATTAGCTGCCTTTGTCCATAACATGGTTGCTGGAGTAACGTGGGCGCGTGTGTGATGCCGACGTACGCTGGCAACCACGTGGAGGGCGTGTATGGAGTAAGGACAGAGCCCGGAGGCAGCGGCGGGTAAGCTGTGGACACGGACGGGTAATGTATGGTGCGCCGGTGGGCACATTTGACAATAGGAGGAGAACAGTGTCGGATGCGGTGGATGCGGCATTGCAAGGCTGATTCCTGACCAATTTCAGCATGTAATTCATCGGGAATCGGTCTGCGGTGTATGGGCAACTGACAGATCTCTCTCCAATCAGATTCGATCAGAGAGAGATTTGTCTCTTGGTTGAACCTGCTCATCATCGCTAGATGTAAAAGGGCGCTATGGCGAAAAATTTTAAAAATTAAAATATGTGCAAACATAGACTAATAAGAAGTACATTTTTTCCAAAGTAAAAATGAGCCATAAAATACGTTTCTCCTATGTTGCTGTCACTTACAGTAGGTTGTAGAAATCTGACAGAAGTGACAGGTTTTGGACTAGTCCATCTCTTCGTAGGGGATTTTCAGCAAGGCTTTTATTCTTTATAAAGATATTCCCTAAAAAGGATTTAAACAATGATGCTGGCCAGCCTCCCTGCTCGCTACACAGTTGTTTGGCAGTTGGACAGAGCAACTGCCATTCACTAAGTGCTTCTGAAAATAAATAAATCCCTGAGAATCCCCCCATGAAGAGATAGACTAGTCCAAAACCTGTCGCTTCTGTCAGATTTCTACTACCTACTGTAAGTGACAGCAACACAGGAGAAAAGTATTTTATGGCTCATTGTACTTCTTCTCCTTAATTGTTTATGTTTGCACATATTTTAAATGTTACAATTTTTTCGCCATAGTGTCCCTTTAAAGAGAAACTCCGACCAAAAATTGAACTTTATCCCAATCAGTAGCTGATACCCCCTTTTACATGAGAAATCTATTCCTTTTCACAAACAGACCATTAGGGGGCGCTGTATGACTGATATTTTGGTGAAACCCCTCCTACAAGAAAAGTACGTACTTTTTTTTTGCAGTTTCCTGTCTGTGAACCTTGTTGCATTGTGGGAAATAGCTGTTTACAGCTGTTTCCAACTGCCAAAAACCATGCAGCAGCTACATCACCTGCCAACACTAAAATGTTCACTGGAGTTCCTCTTTAAGGTCATCAAGACCACAACCAGGAAGCAACACAACTATCTCCCATATTCAGACACTGGACTGAAGATGATGATGATTGCGGGGCGTGGCCACCACTCACCGCCTGATAGCTCAGCTGCAGAGCTTGGAAGCGCAGGTCCTCTGCGGAGTCATTCACAGCACCGTTGGGGGTCTGAGGCTTGGTGGAAGGAGACGTCCCCCCAGCGGGCAGCCATGAAGAGAACGGGTCACACCCTGAGATGTCGCTGTATCGATAGGACTCATCATACAGGCTGCCCTGAGACGTGTCAGCATTGTGCGTCTGCTCGATGACTGATGGGTGGTAACTGCCGCTCCAGTCCTCATCCTCCTCCTCCTCGTCATCCAATAAGTCCTCTGCAACCGTTGGGTCTTTAAAGAACGTCTCCTGGTACTCGGAGTTCAACGCCAGTAAGTCAGCGGCTTCCAGAGTCAGGGTGGAGTGTTGTCTGATATCCTGAGAGGAGAACCATGGAGAGTATTCAAAAGATTTACTACAAAAACGGCTTCTCTACAGTCAGCTGTGAATGCTGCATCCAGACACGCCTATCCTCATCACTTCTCCTCCTCTGCAAGCCTATAAACAGGCACCTCCCACTGCTGCTCCTTTCTGCACATCTCTACACAGGCTCCTTCCACTGCAATCTCTATACAGGCCCCTCCTACTGTTGATCCTCTCTGCAGATCTCTACACAGGCCCCTCCCACTGCTGCTCCTCCCTGCAAATCTCTACACAGGCCCCTCTCTGCAGATCTCTACACAAGCTCCTCCCGCTGCTGCTCTCTGCATCTCTACTCTGGCTCCTCCCACCATTCCTCTGCAGCTCTGTAAGCCAACCCCTCCCACGGCTACACTCTGCAGATCTGTACACTGGCCCCTCCTATTGCTCCCCTCTGCAGATCTGTACACTCGCCCCTCCCACTGCTCCCCTCTGCAGCTCTGTACACTGGCCTCTCCTATTGCTCCCCTCTGCAGATATGTACATTGGCTCCTCCCACTCCTTTCTGCAAATCTGTGCAATGGCCCCTCCCACTGCGCCTTTCTGCAGCTCTGTACACTGCCCCCCCACTGCTCCTCTCTGCAAATCTGTACACTCACCACTCCCACTGCTCCTCTCTGCAAATCTGTACACTGGCCCCTCCCACTGCTCCTCTCTGCAGATCTGTACACTGCCCCCCCCCCCCCACTGCTCCTCTCTGCAAATCTGTACACTGGCCCCTCCCACTGCTCCTCTTTGCAAATCTGTACACTGGCCCCTCCCACTGCGCCTCTCTGCAGCTCTGTACACTGGCCTCTCCCACTGCTCCTCTCTGCAGATCTGTACACTGCCCCCCCCCCCCACTGCTCCTCTCTGCAAATCTGTACACTGGCCCCTCCCACTGCTCCTCTCTGCAAATCTGTACACTGGCCCCTCCCACTGTGCCTCTCTGCAGATCTGTACACTCCCCCCCCCCACTGCTCCTCTCTGCAAATCTGTACACTCACCCCTCCCACTGCTTCTCTCTGCAAATCTGTACACTGGCCCCTCCCACTGCTCCTCTCTGCAAATCTGTACACTGGCCCCTCCCACTGCTCCTCTCTGCAAATCTGTACACTGGCCCCTCCCACTGCTCCTCTCTGCAAATGTGTACACTGGCCCCTCCCACTGCTCCTCTCTGCAGATGTGTACACTGGCCCCTCCCACTGCTCCTCTGCAGATATGTACACTGGCTCCTCCCTGCTGTTCTGTACAATGGCCCCTCCCACTGCTCCTCTGCAGATCTGAACACTGGCCTCTCCCACTGCTCCTCTCTGCAGATATGTACATTGGCTCCTCCCTGCAGATCTGTACACTGGCCCCTCCCACTGCTCCTCTCTGCAGATCTGTACACTGGCCCCTCCCACTGCTCCTCTCTGCAGATCTGTACACTGGCCCCTCCCACTGCTCCTCTCTGCAGGTATGTACACTGGCTCCTCCCTGCTGTTCTGTACAATGGCCCCTCCCACTGCTCCTCCCTGCTGTTCTGTACACTGGCCTCTCCCACTGCTCCTCTCTGCAGATCTGTACACTGGCCCCTCCCACTGCTCCTCTCTGCAGATCTGTACACTGGCCTCTCCCCAGGCTCTTCACTGCCAGTCATGTGTCACACAGTCACTGTAACATTCAGGCAACGACAGCATAACTTACAGGTCCCGCCACAGTCACTGACAGAAAGATTCCCATATGTTTTATATTGTGATACGTTTCTACAGAAGATAAAATCAGCGGCAAACCTTGTGCAATTCTCCATCACACTGCAGAGGGCGGGTCTTGCTTTTCACAAACTCCTTGAAAGAAAAGGGGTTGGCTTCATCCAGAGGTACCGAGTCACAATCTACAATAAGCGGAACAAATATGTATATTATAAAGGACACCTGAAGTGAGAGGGATATGGAGGCTGCCATATTTATTTCACAATACCAGTTGCCTGGCAGTCCTGCTGATCTCTCTGGCTGGCTGCAGTAGTGTCTGAATCACACACCTGAAACAAGCATGCAGCTAATCCAGTAAAGGAAAAAGAAGAGACAATCGAGAGCCCCCGATAGTGTATTACTGTGGTACAGTTGGCATACAAAATGATTGAAAATATACTCACAAGTCTGGGTTGCCGAGTCCAGGCAACCACTTAAATCGCGGACGAGGAGATTAGACCTGTCCTCGCTCAGGCTAAAAAGTCGCTCTCCGTAGATAGAAAAAAAAGGGTTAAAAACCCATCCACCAGGTAGATCAAAATGTGATGTGGTATACAGAGGCGCCAATAGAGTAAAAAATTGCCAATTAAAATCAATAAAAGTGTGGGTGGTAGGGGTAGACCTACCCACCCAACAACAAACACAAGCACAGCTTCGTGTATAATATAAGGTAAATTTAATGAATACTCCCAATAAAATATACAGTTTGCAACGCGTTTCACGGGTCCCAAGCCCGCTTCCTCAGGCAAAAAAGCTTTTACAGGCAGGAGCAACTCAATGGGTCTAGATGCAGAAGTGAGCGCTCACTTCTGCATCTAGACCCATTGAGTTGCTCCTGCCTGTAAAAGCTTTTTTGCCTGAGGAAGCGGGCTTGGGACCCGTGAAACGCGTTGCAAACTGTATATTTTATTGGGAGTATTCATTAAATTTACCTTATATTATACACGAAGCTGTGCTTGTGTTTGTTGTTGGGTGGGTAGGTCTACCCCTACCACCCACACTTTTATTGATTTGAATTGGCAATTTTTTACTCTATTGGCGCCTCTGTATACCACATGCAGCTAATCCAGTCACACTTCAGTCACCTGATCTGCTGCTGCTGCTGCTTGTGCAGAATCTATGGCTAAATGTGTTAGAGGCAAAAGATCAGCAGGACAGCCAGGCAATGAGCATTGTTTAAAAGGAAATAAATAGGTCAGGCTCCGTATACCTCTCACTTTGGGTGTCCTTTAATCTGCCCTACCCTGCAGTATTTTGTGTCTCTCCCCCTCCCACAATGGTGAGATCTCCTTGCAGTGATTTGTGTCTCTTCCCCTCCCACAATGGTGAGAGCTCCCTGCAGTGGTTTGTGTCTCCTCCCTTCCCACAATGGTGAGCTCTCCCTGCACTAGTTTGTGCCTCCTCCCCTCCCACAATGGTGAGATCTCCTTGCAGTGATTTGTGTCTCTTCCCCTCCCACAATGGTGAGAGCTCCCTGCAGTAGTTTGTGTCTCCTCCCCTTCCACAATGGTGAGATCTCCCTGCAGTGGTTTGTGTCTCCTCCCCTCCCACAATGGTGAGATCTCCCTGCAGTAGTGTCTCCTCCCCTCCCACAATGGTGAGATCTCCCTGCAGTGGTTTGTGTCTCCTCCCCTCCCACAATGGTGAGATCTCCCTGCAGTGGTTTGTGTCTCCTCCCCTCCCACAATGGTGAGATCTCCCTGCAGTGGTTTGTATCTCCTCCCCTCCCACAATGGTGAGATCTCCCTGCAGTAGTTTGTGTCTCCTCCCCTCCCACAATGGTGAGATCTCCCTGCAGTGGTTTGTGTCTCCTCCCCTCCCACAATGGTGAGATCTCCCTGCAGTAGTGTCTCCTCCCCTCCCACAATGGTGAGATCTCCCAGCAGTGGCTTGTGTCTCCTCCCCTCCCACAATGGTGAGATCTCCCTGCAGTGGTTTATGTCTCCGCCCCTCCCACAATGGTGAGATCTCCCTGCAGTAGTTTGTGTCTCCTCCCCTTCCACAATGGTGAGATCTCCCTGCAGTGGTTTGTGTCTCCTCCCCTCCCACAATGGTGAGATCTCCTTGCAGTGATTTGTGTCTCTTCCCCTCCCACAATGGTGAGAGCTCCCTGCAGTAGTTTGTGTCTCCTCCCCTTCCACAATGGTGAGATCTCCCTGCAGTGGTTTGTGTCTCCTCCCCTCCCACAATGGTGAGATCTCCCTGCAGTAGTGTCTCCTCCCCTCCCACAATGGTGAGATCTCCCTGCAGTGGTTTGTGTCTCCTCCCCTCCCACAATGGTGAGATCTCCCTGCAGTGGTTTGTGTCTCCTCCCCTCCCACAATGGTGAGATCTCCCTGCAGTGGTTTGTATCTCCTCCCCTCCCACAATGGTGAGATCTCCCTGCAGTAGTTTGTGTCTCCTCCCCTCCCACAATGGTGAGACTCCCTGCAGTGGTTTGTGTCTCCTCCCCTCCCACAATGGTGAGATCTCCCTGCAGTAGTGTCTCCTCCCGTCCAACAAAAGTGAGCTCTCCCTGCAGTGGTTTGTGTCTCCTCCCCTCCCACAATGGTGAGATCTTCCTGCAGTAGTTTGCGTCTCCTCCCCTCCCACAATGGTGAGATCTCCCTGCAGTGGTTTGTGTCTCCTCCCCTCCCACAATGATGAGATCTCCCTGCAGTAGCTTGTGTCTCCTCCCCTCTCACAATGGTGAGCTCTCCCTGCAGTGGTTTGTGTCTCCTCCCCTCCCACAATGGTGAGACTTCCTTGAAGTGGTTTGTGTCTCCTTCCTTCCCACAATGGTGAGATCTCCCTGCAGTAGATTGTGTCTCTGCCCCTCCCACAATGGTGAGATCTCCCTGCAGTAGTTTGTGTCCCCTCCCCTCCTACAATGGTGAGATCTCCCTGCAGTAGTTTGTGTCTCTTCCCCTCCCACAATGGTGAGATCTCCCTGCAGTGGTTTGTGTCTCCTCCCCTCCCACAATGGTGAGATCTCCCTGCAGTAGATTGTGTCTCCTCCCCTCCCACAATGGTGAGATCTCCCTGCAGTGGTTGGTGTCTCCTAATTTCCCTGCAGCGGTTGGTGTCACCTCTGACAGTTGTGAGATCTCCCTGCAGTGGTTGGTGTCTCCTCTGATAGAGGTGAGATTTCCCTGCAGTGGTTGGTGTCACCTCCCCTCCCACAATGGTGAGATCTCCCTGCAGTAGTTTTTGTCTCCTCCCCTCCTACAATGGTGAGATCTCCCTGCAGTGGTTTGTGTCTCCTCCCCTTCCACAATGGTGAGATCTCCCTGCAGTGGTTGGTGTCTCCTCTGATAGAGGTGAGATTTCCCTGCAGTGGTTGGTGTCATCTCTGACAGTTGTGAGATCTCCCTGCAGTGGTTGGTGTCTGCTCTAGGTGTGTGTATGATGGTTGGAACATTACCGTCCTCAATGATCAGTGTCTTTGCTTTCCTCCCAGGCTTGGCAGACATGGCTGGCCACAGTGTGGCAGCAGTGAGGCTCCAGTGATAGTCACAGGACGAGGAGGCCACACTGAAGATCACATGATGTATGACGCAGTGGCCATCTGGCCAATCACATCCTGAATAAAGAAAAGACAGACATTTATAATGACGGCTGTGTTCACATCACCCTAAAGGGCCCCATTAGTGGTACAATCTCTCGAACCATCTATCCAATCTGATCGTTGCGAAGCAGCGATCATTTGGGCCCACCAGCAGAGGGGAAAATAATCAGCAATTTGATCAGAGTAAAAGAATCACTCTGAAAGGTGCACAGTGGGGTTCCCTATAACAGCCGGAGCGCGATGATTCAGGAATAACAAACAGCACATTTTACGCATGTTGTGTCGCATGCAGTGAATGAAACGTATGCTCCACTTTTAACGTGCGCGTTTTGTGGCAGCACACGGCATGCAGTACGTTGGGATGCCGCACGCAGTTAGATCACACCGCACTGCGAATGTCACACAGGGTTATCATTGCACAGTGACTTTCCACAGTACGACGAGTCTGTTAAGTCGGACCGCAACACCCCACTGTCTGCAAAGCCGCGAAGATTTCCTTGCTAACGTCTAAGGCCACGTTCGGCAATGCGTATGGCCGTGTGTTTCGGGACTCAAGCTTACCCGATCGCACGGCATTGCTGCTGATCGCATTCCTTACAGTGAATGGGATAAGCAATGCGCTTTGCAAAAAATGCCTGCAGCAGTGCAGTGCAGCATTCTGAACGTCATAAGTGCTCTCTAGGCACTTCTGATGTTCTTGCTGATCGCATACTATACACGCTGCCGAAATGTGCACGGCAGGGGATGTATTATATAGTGTTGTCCGGATCATGAACGATTCGGATCTTTGATCCGAATCTATTTTGTGAGTCGAATCATCCGATTCATCAAAATGAGTGATTCGGATCGCAAAAGGGGCGGGGCCAGGAGCGACACGCCCCCTCTCAGCGGGCAGCGGGGTCCTGGAAGCAGGGATCGCTCTGTTGGATGGGAGCCACCCTTGCAGGGACAGGTAGAGGGGGCATGGGTGCCACTGCCAGATATGTGTAGAGCACACATACTGGCTATAACGTGCTGCTCATTACAGGCTATCTGTTCCGTAGTGCTGCACAGTGATCACATTGGAAGCTTTTGGCTCCGCACAGCTCAGTAACTTTGCAGACAGTGTGATTGCAGCGCAATATGATCCTCCTACACTCGGCACTAAACAGCTGCACTTATCTTCTGGGAATGCTTTGGGGAATGCTTTCTTTCACTGTGCGAGATTTGCATTCAAAGTACACAGATGAGCATATAGGTGAAATATATGTAAAGCATATGACTTCAGCATGTGGGTATTACGTGCAAACATTTCTGCTCTCTGCTCGTCCCTCCTCCCTTCTCTGTCCACTCCCTGCCCTCTGTCCATCTTCTCCCCTTCTCTGTGTGTCCACCCCTCCCCTTCTCCTGTCCACAGACCTGTCCTGCTGTTCATTTCACCCCCGAATGCTTCGGTAGTAAAATGATCCGAGATTCGGATCAAAGATCCGGATCTTTTCAATGATCCGATTCGAATCATCCTGATCATTGAGAAGATCCGAACTTCCCATCTCTAGTATTATATGATATGGCAGTACTATACATGTGTAGTCAGTGCAGGGCACACAGGGACACTATACACACACTGGCATGCATACACTGCACAATATTATCTGATATGGGGACAGCACACAGTATGGTCAGTGCAGGGGATGTATTATATGATAATGTGGCAGCACTATACATGTGAGGTCAGTGCAGGGGATGTATTATATGATAATGTGGCAGCACTATACATGTGAGGTCAGTGCAGGGGACACAGGGACACTATACACACACTGGCATGCATACACTGCACAGTATTATATGATATGGGGACAGCACACAGTATGGTCAGTGCAGGGGATGTATTATATGATAATGTGGCAGCACTATACATGTGAAGTCAGTGCAGGGGAGACACAGGGACACTATGCACACACTGCACAGTATTATATGATATGGGCACAGCACACAGTATGGAAGGTATAGGCTGGGCAGGACACACCATTATACAGTATTACATGATATGGGCACAGCACACAGTATGGAAGGTATAGGCTGGGCAGGACACACCATTATACAGTATTACAAGATATGGGGACAGCACACAGTATGGTCAGTGCAGGGGATGTATATGATATGGCAGCAGTATACATGTGAGGTCAGTGCAGGGGAGACACAGGGGCACTATACACACACTGGCATGCATACACTGCACACTATTATATGATATGGGGACAGCACACAGTATGGTCAGTGCAGGGGATGTATTATATGATAATGTGGCAGCACTATACATGTGAGGTCAGTGCAGGGGAGACAGGGACACTATACACACACTGGCATGCATACACTGCACAGTATTATATGATATGGGGACAGCACACAGTATGGTCAGTGCAGGGGATGTATTATATGATAATGTGGCAGCACTATACATGTGAGGTCAGTGCAGGGGACACAGGGACACTATACACACACTGGCATGCATACACTGCACACTATTATATGATATGGGGACAGCACACAGTATGGTCAGTGCAGGGGATGTATTATATGATAATGTGGCAGCACTATACATGTGAGGTCAGTGCAGGGGAGACAGGGACACTATACACACACTGGCATGCATACACTGCACAGTATTATATGATATGGGGACAGCACACAGTATGGTCAGTGCAGGGGATGTATTATATGATAATGTGGCAGCACTATACATGTGAGGTCAGTGCAGGGGACACAGGGACACTATACACACACTGGCATGCATACACTGCACACTATTATATGATATGGGGACAGCACACAGTATGGTCAGTGCAGGGGATGTATTATATGATAATGTGGCAGCACTATACATGTGAGGTCAGTGCAGAGGATGTATTATATGATAATGTGGCAGCACTATACATGTGAGGTCAGTGCAGAGGATGTATTATATGATAATGTGGCAGCACTATACATGTGAAGTCAGTACAGGGGACACAGGGACACTATACACACACTGGCATGCATACACTGCACAGTATTACAGGATGTGGGGACAGCACACAGTATGGAAGGTATAGGCTGGGCAGGACACACCATTATACAGTATATATATATTATATTATCCATTATTATACAATGTAGCGGCTTCTGCACAACTCCTCACACATTGTAACTCACCAGCTCGGCCCCACCCCGGAAGTGACGCCACCAGAGCTCCAGGAAGCAGGAAATGGTCCCAGGTCAGAGGTAAGAGTGCCAAGATGGCTGCCAACATGACGAGGAGCAGAGCATGGAAAGGAGTGCAGAGGTAACCAGCATTATACAGTACTACTTCCCCCATCATTGTCCTCTGTGTGCCCAGTACTACTTCCCCCATCATTGTCCTCTGTGTGCCCAGTACTAATTCCCTCACCAGGGTCCTCTGTGTGCCCAGTACTACTTCCCTCATCAGTGTCCTCTGTGTGCCCAGTACTACGTCCCTCATCATTGTCCTCTGTGTGCCCAGTACTACTTCCCCCATCATTGTCCTCTGTGTGCCCAGTACTACTTCCCCCATCATTGTCCTCTGTGTGCCCAGTACTACTTCCCCCATCATTGTCCTCTGTGTGCCCAGTACTAATTCCCTCACCAGTGTCCTCTGTGTGCCCAGTACTAATTCCCTCACCAGTGTCCTCTGTGTGCCCAGTACTACTTCCCTCATCATTGTCCTCTGTGTGCCCAGTACTACTTCCCTCATCAGTGTCCTCTGTGTGCCCAGTACTACGTCCCTCATCATTGTCCTCTGTGTGCCCAGTACTAATTCCCTCACCAGTGTCCTCTGTGTGCCCAGTACTACTTCCCTCATCAGTGTCCTCTGTGTGCCCAGTACTACTTCCCTCATCAGTGTCCTCTGTGTGCCCAGTACTACGTCCCTCATCATTGTCCTCTGTGTGCCCAGTACTACTTCTCTCATCAGTGTCCTCTGTGTGCCCAGTACTACTTCCCCCATCATTGTCCTCTGTGTGCCCAGTACTACTTCCCTCATCATTGTCCTCTGTGTGCCCAGTACTACTTCCCTCATCATTGTCCTCTGTGTGCCCAGTACTACTTCCCTCATCATTGTCCTCTGTGTGCCCAGTACTACTTCCCTCATCATTGTTCTCTGTGTGCCCAGTACTACTTCCCTCATTGTCCTCTGTGTGCCCAGTACTACTTCCCTCATTGTCCTCTGCGTGCCCAGTACTACTTCCCTCATCTCTGTCCTCTGTGTGCCCAGTACTACTTCCCTCATCAGTGTCCTCTGTGTGCCCAGTACTACTTCCCTCATCAGTGTCCTCTGTGTGCCCAGTACTACCCTCATCAGTGTCCTCTGTGTGCCCAGTACTACCCTCATCAGTGTCCTCTGTGCGCCCAGTACTACTTCCCTCATCAGTGTCCTCTGTGTGCCCAGTACTACTTCCCTCATCAGTGTCCTCTGTGTGCCCAGTACTACTTCCCTCATCAGTGTCCTCTGTGTGCCCAGTACTACCCTCATCAGTGTCCTCTGTGTGCCCAGTACTACCCTCATCAGTGTCCTCTGTGCGCCCAGTACTACTTCCCTCATCAGTGTCCTCTGTGTGCCCAGTACTACTTCCCTCATCAGTGTCCTCTGTGTGCCCAGTACTACTTCCCTCATCAGTGTCCTCTGTGTGCCCGGTACTACTTCCCTCATCAGTGTCCTCTGTGTGCCCGGTACTACTTCCCTCATCAGTGTCCTCTGTGTGCCCAGTACTACTTCCCTCATCAGTGTCCTCTGTGTGCCCAGTACTACGTCCCTCATCAGTGTCCTCTGTGTGCCCAGTACTACTTCCCTCATCGTTGTCCTCTGTGTGCCCAGTACTACTTCCCTCATCGTTGTCCTCTGTGTGCCCAGTACTACTTCCCTGATCAGTGTCCTCTGTGTGCCCAGTACTACTTCCCTCATCATTGTCCTCTGTGTGCCCAGTACTACTTCCCTCATTGTCCTCTGTGTGCCCAGTACTACTTCCCTCATTGTCCTCTGTGTGCCCAGTACTACTTCCCTCATTGTCCTCTGTGTGCCCAGTACTACTTCCCTCATCTCTGTCCTCTGTGTGCCCAGTACTACTTCCCTCATCTCTGTCCTCTGTGTGCCCAGTACTACTTCCCTCATCTCTGTCCTCTGTGTGCCCAGTACTACTTCCCTCATCTCTGTCCTCTGTGTGCCCAGTACTACTTCCCTCATCAGTGTCCTCTGTGTGCCCAGTACTACCCTCATCAGTGTCCTCTGTGTGCCCAGTACTACTTCCCTCATCAGTGTCCTCTGTGTGCCCAGTACTACTTCCCTCATCAGTGTCCTCTGTGTGCCCAGTACTACTTCCCTCATCAGTGTCCTCTGTGTGCCCGGTACTACTTCCCTCATCAGTGTCCTCTGTGTGCCCAGTAATACTTCCCTCATCAGTGTCCTCTGTGTGCCCAGTACTACTTCCCTCATCAGTGTCCTCTGTGTGCCCAGTACTACTTCCCTCATCAGTGTCCTCTGTGTGCCCAGTACTACTTCCCTCATCAGTGTCCTCTGTGTGCCCAGTACTACTTCCCTCATCAGTGTCCTCTGTGTGCCCAGTACTACTTCCCTCATCAGTGTCCTCTGTGTGCCCAGTACTACTTCCCTCATCAGTGTCCTCTGTGTGCCCAGTACTACTTCCCTCATCGTTGTCCTCTGTGTGCCCAGTACTACTTCCCCCATCAGTGTCCTCTGTGTGCCCAGTACTACTTCCCTCATCAGTGTCCTCTGTGTGCCCAGTACTACTTCCCTCATCGTTGTCCTCTGTGTGCCCAGTACTACTTCCCTCATCGTTGTCCTCTGTGTGCCCAGTACTACTTCCCTCATCGTTGTCCTCTGTGTGCCCAGTACTACTTCCCTCATCAGTGTCCTCTGTGTGCCCAGTACTACTTCCCTCATCAGTGTCCTCTGTGTGCCCAGTACTACTTCCCTCATCATTGTCCTCTGTGTGCCCAGTACTACTTCCCTCATCAGTGTCCTCTGTGTGCCCAGTACTACTTCTCCCATCATTGTCCTCTGTGTGCCCAGTACTACCTCCCCTTCCTCAGTTTTTGTTGTCCTATGTGCTGCCTGGTACTACTTTCCCATTCTGCTCTCTTCCCATTGTTATCCTTTGCGTCTCCTGCCCAGTACTACTTCCCCCATCATTATTCTACCTGTGTGTCCTGCTCAGTACCACTTCCCGCCTTCTCCCATGCATTGCCAGTTTATGTTGTGTCTTTCAGGTTCGGATTGCCAGCATACAGGCGCTTCAGCAGCGGCACCTCCTATCCCAGCATTCCCCTGACCTCCCCGCTGCCCGGTTTGCCCCGGCCGGTGTACCCCCTGGTGGACGGGCAGGAGAGGTTTGAGACGAAGGTCACCATTTTGGAGAATGGGCTGCGGGTGGCCTCACAGAACAAGTTCGGGCAGTTCTGCACCGTCGGACGTGAGTCCCCTGCTGACCAATCATTGCTACTGCGGATCACTGTGCCAGGGAGAGGGGATGGCTTCATATATCTGCCTGTTACACAGTGTGACTCAATGGGCCTTAATGTGGACCCAAATTAAAAATACAAGATTTCTGAAATAAAATCTATTTTCTAAATTATAATAATAAATAGCAGCCTTTTTTTAGCTGCATGATGACAAATATGAAATATTTTACATTTATTGGAGGAACCCCTCCCTTCCTTTCATATTGCCGGGACAGAAACCGGCAAACTGGTGGAGTAGGTGGTGTCCAGCAAAGGAGGAATTGCTAATGGGAATTGCTATAACCCTAGTTATAAGAAGAGAAGGGTGAGAAGCATGCACTGAAATACTCATAGGCTTGAAGGAGTGTTTATTTATCTTTGTATGTGTCAGAGTGGTGCAACTAAATATTTTTAATTAAAAAAAATGTTTGGTTTGGGTCCGCTTTAATCTATTCAGTTTCTCCTGTTTTCTAATAGATCATTTTTTATCTTCTGTTTAAAATACATTTTTAACATTTCTGCAACTGAAAAAGTACTGTCAGAATTATTCTGAATATTTTCATGCTTGCCAGCAGGTGTGAAAATGTCGGTAAAAAACAAAGTTTTTATTTAGTATTTATATAGTACTCACATCCTCTGCAGCACATTACAGAGTACATAGTCATGTCACTGACTGTCCTCAGAGGGGCTCACACTCTAATCCTACCATAGTCATAGTCTAATGTCCTACCATATTATTATGTATTTATATAGCAGTGACATCTTCTGCAGTACATTACAGAGCACACAATCATGTCAATGACTGTCCTCACAATCTAATCCTACCATAGTCATAGTCTGTCCTGCCATATTATTATTATGTATTTATATAGCACTGACATCTTCTGCAGCACTTTACAGAGTACACAGTCATGTCACTGACTGTCCTCACAATCTAATCCTACCATAGTCATAGTCAAATGACCTACCATATTATTATGTATTTTTATAGCAGTGACATCTTCTGCAGCACATTACAGAGTACATAGTCATGTCACTGACTGTCCTCAGAGGAGCTCACACTCTAATCCTACCATAGTCATAGTCTATTGTCCTACCATATTATTATTATGTATTTATATAGCACTGACACCTTCTGCAGCACTGTACAGAGTACATAGTCATGTCACTGACTGTCCTCAAAGGAGCTCACAATCTAATCCTACCATAGTCATAGTCTAATGTCCTACCATATTATTATTATTATGTATTTATATAGCACTGACATCTTTAACACCTTAGAGTACATTGGCCAATTTAGGGGGGAATCCAATTAACTTGCTGTATTTTTCAGAATATAAGACACGTTCCCCCGAGCCCCCCCCCACCCCCAAATTTGGGGTGGAGGGGGGGGGACGGGGGACGAGCGTCTTATTTTCCGAAGGTGTGCTCAGGTTCCCCCCCCCCCCCCCCCCCCCACAAGCTCATACCGGTACAGCAGCATGCTCAGAGTTCTCTGTCTGTCTCTGACACTGTATAGAGGAGATGCCACCGCTGTATACAGTCGTCCTCCATGGCCGCTGTCCTTCCAGGTTCACTGGTGCCCTAGTATTAGTTACAGTATTTTTCTTTTCCTCATATTTTTTTCCCTCTAAACCTAAGTGCACCTTGTAGTCTGAAAAATACAGTATCTGTATGTTTTTGGGATGTGGGAGGAAACCGGAGTGCCCGGGGAAACCCACACAGACACTGGGAGAACATACAAACTCTGTGCCCTGTCTGGGGTTCGAGTGCTATCCGCTATGACACCGTGCATACAATTTGGTTAGGTTATTTCTAAAGATACTTTTTTAGTTGGACACTTTTTTTCTGGTAGACTTTTCTGTTTCAATATATTTTATTGAGAATCCATAAAAGCATACAGCAAAAGTATAAGCGTTTACAAGCATATAGTTTACAGCAATATAGTGTGATTGAATTTAAACAGTAAGATAGATTTTGGAGTATTGGGTTCCCAAAAATCATTTTTCAAAATTATACAGCTTTTGGAAAAACAACAACGTGTAAGTAAGAAAGAAAGAAAACTGGTGTTATAAAATATAATAGCAGAAAAAAATGTAATAAACAATAATGCTGTCCTCAGATGTATCTTAGCCACTGGCTTAACGGTAGGAGATATCAGCTTGTCCCTATCATATTCTAGAAAATTAGGAGAATCAAGTATCAGTTAAGAGATTATCTCCAGACATACCATAGTATTTTTAACTTAGTCGAGTCTAGGTACCAGGGAGACCACTTATATCTGGGCCATGATCTGAAGAGGGCTTGGGGCACAGAGAGGGGTATCAGTGCATAATTTCCTTGTATTCATCTGAGCTCTGAAATTAGTACCATACAGCCCAAATTTTGGATATTTTATGGGCCTGATCATGACCAATCATAACAATCTCCTCCAAGTCTTTCACTTTATTAATTTTCTGAAACCAAATTTTAAGAGTAGGGACTGTGGATGAACCCCAAAATAGTTTTAATTAAAGATCTGGCTGAACTTATCATAAATGGCAAAATTGATTTTTTGTATGAAGGTGGAGAGAGAGTGGAATTATGGAGTAAGAAGGTATCTGGTGAGAAGTTTAAAGGGGAACTGAAGTAAGAGGTATACAGAGGCTGCCATATTTATTTCCTTCTAATCAATACCAGTTGCCTGGCAGCCCTGCTGGTCTATTTATCTGCAGTAGTATCTGAATAACACCAGAAACAAGCATGCAGCTAGTCTTGTCAGATCTGACTTTAAAGTCTGAAACACCTGATCTGCTGCATGCTTGTTCAGGGGCTATGGCTAATAGTATTAGAGGCAGAGGATCAGCAGGGCTGCAAGGCAACTGGTATTGCTTAAAAGGAAATAAACATGGCAGCCTCCATATACATCTCTCCCCTTTAAGGTTAGGCCAGAGACCTTTTTGGTTATTTTATGAACTTCCGTCCAAAATGAAGTTAGTCTAGGACAGTTCCAAGCAATGTGGAGCAGGTCCCCTGGGGCTTCTCCACATCTCCAGCACAACTCAGAGTATACAGGGTAGTATTTGTGTAGGGTAGAAGGAGTTCTGTACCATAGTGTCTGGAATCTAAAGTTTTGCTCCTTCGTGCTTGTGTTTCTAGCTGATTTGTGGGTATTGGTGAAAATAGTAGTCCATTGGGTGTCAGATAAAGGTGAGGGTAAGAGACTGTCCCATTTTTTTTGAAAAGAAAGAATTGGTCTGGGTTTAGCGGTTAGCGGAAGAGAGTATGCCCAAGATCGTATGTGTGTTTTCGGAGATCTCTCTAGGCATCTCCGATCAAAAGTAGTATGTGTGGTAAATGCTTTAGCTTTCAGTTGTGGTGACAGTATGTAATGTCTTATTTGGAAGTATGTCCATTTTGGTAAGTGTACATTGGTCTCAGGGTGCTGGATATCAGTCAAATCTTTAATTCCAGAAGGATTCACAAAATTTAGAACCCTAGGGGTATCTCTTTTATTCCAAGATAAAAGGTATCTGGGTGAGTGTCCAGGTGTAAAATCCGGGTTGCCTGTCAATGAGGACATAGGGCCTGGAGATTGAGAAAGTTGAAATTGCGCTATGCATCTTTGGAAGGCTGTATGAGTAGCTTTAATCAAGGGATGGTTGATGGTAAGGGAAGCAAAAGATTTTTTTGGGACCCAGGCCAGTCCAGGTAAGGAGGTTTCACTGATAGCCTGTTCTATATCTGTCCAGTGTTTGGGGGCTACCGGAGTTGACCAGTCTATAACTCTGAGTAAGTGTGCCGCGTAATAATATAGTCTGAGATTAGGTAAACCTGCTCATCCCTTGTCGTATGGTAGTGAGAGAATTTAATCTCTGATTCTTATTTTTTTATTTGCTCAGATGAATGTATTGATCTGAATCTGCATATTTCTGAGAAATCTGGGTGGGACCTCAATCAGCACTACCTGTAGAATATATAAATGTTTAGGAAGGATGGTCATTTTAACAACGGCCATCCTGCCAAACCAGGAGAGACCCCTCAGTGTGTTACAGCTTTGTAGATCTGTTTTCAATTTGCTTTCTAGGGGCAAGTAGTTGAGGGAGAAAAGGTCTGCTAGGTCAGCAGTGATTTTCATTCCTAAATAAGTAATAGCTTTTTGCTCCCAACGGAAGGGAAAGTTGGAGGCACAAGTTTCCATCTCTGACTGTTTTAAGGCGATTCCCAGAGCCCAAGATTTTCCATAGTTAATTTTTAGATTAGAGATATCGCCAAAGTCTTGGAGCGCTTTGATCAGGACTGGAAGGGTGTGCTGCGGGTCAATCAGAAAAAACAGCATGTCATCCGCAAAGGCGGCTACCGGTACTTTAAAACTTCTTTTGCCGATTTCTATTCCTTTAATAGCCTCATTCTTGCGAATAAAATTCAGGAAAGGTTCTAGAGTAAGAGTGTATATCCGGGGGGACAGGGGGCAGCCCTGCCTAGTGCCATTAGTTATATTAAAATGGTTCTGGTAGACTTTTCATTATTTCCACAGTCCATAGAAAACCAGAGCAGCTGTCGGCATCCACCAATGGGAATACTTGTTTGATTGAACACCTGAAATCTGATTGGTTTCCATAAGCTGTTGCTCCAATCTTTAGCCTGGTACGCACATCCAATTTTGATTGTTCAAGTTTACCACTTCCATGTAGTACGAGAGCTTACCTACACAATCTATTCATGGCATTCAAAAATCTGTTAGCCTTCATACTACATGTAGGTTGTAAAATTGGTCAAGGATTGGCCAATAAAAAAACTGCATGTGTGTATGTGCTTGCCTCAGTAGTGCCAGTTTGCATATGCTCGTGGGGTGCCCACTTCTGGGCGTGGCTGTAAACTGATCTCAGGGAAAGACTATACAATGATTATTAGGTGTATTTTGTGAACTCCGTCTGTATTTTTGTAAATCGATCTTCTGTTTTTCCGGCCACTAATCCTCTATTTTTCCTCTCGCAGTTCTGATTAATTCGGGTTCTAGACACGAGACGAAATACCTCAGCGGCATTTCCCACTTCCTGGAGAAACTCGCCTTCTCTGTAAGTGTCTCCCCTGACCAATCACAGCTCTGCATGACCTCTGGGGGGAGGGGACAGATGTGCAGGACCTTTGGGGGGAGGGGACAGATGTGCAGGACCTCTGGGGGGAGGGGACACATGTGCAGGACCTTTGGGGGGAGGGGACAGATGTGCAGGACCTCTGGGGGGAGGGGACAGATGTGCAGGACCTCTGGGGGGTGAAGGGAGGGGCCAGAGCTGCAGGACCTTTGGGGGGAGGGAACAGAGCTGCAGGACCTCTGGGTTATGGGGACAGAGCTGCAGTACCTCTAGGGGGTGAAGGGAGGGGCCAGATCTGCAGGTCCTCTGGGGAGAGGGGACATCTCTGCAGGTCCTCTGGTGGGAGGGGACTCAGAACAGCCAGTAGGCGGCACTGATTGGGGTATGCAATCTAAGGCTCCCTGCACACTGCAAATCTGCTTTCCGATTCCGATTTTCAAAATCCGATTCTGATTTTCCCTGAATGCTATCAACAGAAAAACGCAGAAAAAAAACGCAGCATGCAGTTACGATTAAAAATTGGAATCGCTTGTAAAAAACGATTAAAAATCGGAATCGCATGTTGTGTGCAGGGAGCCTAAAGGTGACAGGCTTACCTGTAGGAAGGACTGTATTGAAGACTCTGCACATTTTGTTGTTTGATTGGCTTCCCATTACTGGCATTTTGCGCAATGGTCTATATAGATAGTGTTCAGTCAATACAAGGGATCAATCTTGTAGACACTTTTTTTTTTTTTTTTTTTTTTTTCTTATTCTTAAATTTCCCTTTAATTTGACTAAATAATCTGTTCAATCTTTATAAGTCTGTGCTTTTAATCCATTGGCTTTTTTTTAATAATCGATCAATGTTTTCTGCCACGTTTATTTCACATTTGATTTGATTCCCATGCATCCATCTAAAGTTATCAAAGAAAACCTTAATTTACCGTACATGAGATTTGCTTTAGAAAGTTCAGACAGCAGTTGGTGTTAAAGAGGAGCTGTTAGGTATAAGGTCTCAGAGAAAATAAACACATATATCAGTAGCTAAAGATTGGCTGTACTTACATTACATATGCATTTCACTGTCCACGTTTGGATTTCACAGAATTTGTATATAGTATATGCAGAGATAGATGCTCCTGACAGCTCATGGCAGGCTCCATGTTTTTCTGTCAAATGTGTCGTCATGTCCTGCCTGCTTCCTGATCACAGATAAGCTTGTACTAAATAACACAGTGTGCAGTGAATATTAATGAGCCATGTGGCTAGGAACAATAGCTGACTCCTGCAGTGTACTCTGCCCGAGATTTATCAGTGCTACACGCTGGACTGATTACACAAGCTGCTGTAACGTCTCATTAGCAGCCGAGGGGAGGGCCCCAGAATGCTTTGCAGTTTAGTATGCGGCTTGCATCCTTATGGGTCTATAACAGACTTGCTGATAAGCACACATCAAAGGTAACTGAGATTTTTATCTTCACTAATGGCTTTTGGGCTTCCTTCTAAACTGTTTAACACAGGAGAATAGAGGTTTAAATTAGCTTCTGCAGCCTGACAGTTACTCTTTAAGCTTTATCTACACGGTACAATTTTCCGTCAGATCCGGATTTATTAGACAGATCTATTAGACAATTTCCAACCGGTCCAATTGGATTGCATTAGATTTTGCAATAGATTTTGGGTACGTATCAAAGCAAAATCTATCGCAAAATTGATCTGAAACAATTTGGACGTCTACACACGATGCAATTCCTTATTAGATCTATCTGATGGAAAATTTTACCGTATAGATGAGGATTTAGACAACAGATGGTCAAAACACAAATTTGTGATTATTCAGGTTGGAGTGAGCATATGATGTCTCCTACAATACATCACTGCTGAATATGCAAATCATCTCCTTGTCCCTGTAAGATAGCTACACCCCCAGAACCGCTGGAATGCAATCTAAACACACCTCCAGAACCTTCTAGGAGTTCTGGCTCACCAGGAGCTCGCTGGGTACTCTGTAACTCTGGGTCTTTCAAGTCCTACCCCATAGAGCCACATTAATCCATGCCATGCACTGATGAGGATCAACCAATCCGAAACAGTCTGTATGCATGTTGGATTATAGTGGCTCTGTACAATTACCAAGCTGACACATCATTGCATTCCAGCGGTTCTGGGGGTGTGGCTAGCTTACAGGGACAACAAAGGGATGATTTGCATAATCAGCAGTGATGCATTGTGGGGGACATCATATGCTCACACCAACCTGAATAATCACAAATACCTTCTGTTTTAAGAAGGCAAAATTCTGTTTTGCTCAACATTTTAGTAAGAGGGCCTTTTGGTCTCTGTCAGCCTCTCACACGCTTCTAGGAGTTCTGGTTCACCATGAGTGTGCCGACCAATAAAAATAGGCAACACTAGCGTATTTCTCCGAAAATAAGCCATAGCTGCATAGAGGAGGAAGGGGCGGCTGTAAAGAACAATGCTGACCTATTTCTGTGAGTGGAGATACTCCAGAACTCCAAACTGATCTGTCTGGGTATTATTGCTGTCTTTTCATTGGAGCGAGTACCCCTCACTTCCTGTTGTTTCACCAATAACAGGAAGTGAGAAGTTTTTCTCTTACAGCCCACTTTTTTCATGTGTACACGATGACACGGTGAGCCACAACCACTAGGAGAGTATAAGGGGCTAAAAGAGACCAAAAAGCCCCCCTACTTTAAAAAAAGGAAAAAATCTATGCTAAATATACTGTAGATTAGACCACTCTCTCAGGGTTTTGTTGAGGATGGAGAGATTTCTTATTATTTACCTTGAGTCTTTTGAGAAATCTTGAGGAAGTCTGTCTAACAGGGACACAGACATCATTAAACCCCAGACAGATTCTTACAGTAACTGTTCAGGTCCCTCCTCCCCCCCCACCCCTCCTTCCCACACACACATACACCAACCATGTGTTTTCTCTGTATTCATGAAATAATGCATCCTGTTTTTTTGTTTGCAGTCGACGGCTCAGTTTGGCAGTAAAGATGAGATTCTTCTCACCCTGGAGAAACACGGCGGCATCTGCGATTGTCAGACATCCAGGTGAGGCCATACAGCTCCTTCTCAACAGGAGATATGTATAATAATAATGTATGTTTTTCAATTGTGCTCAAGGCTGAGCAAAGTAAAACATGCCCCCCCCCCCCCCCCCCTTTGACTGATGGGATGGGGTTGTTTTTGTCACTATTGTATGCACTGCTCTGTTAAATCCTGAGGAAGCTCTGCCTCAAGGGCGAAACATGTTGGTTATGAGGTGGTGTCACTGTTTTGTATGAGCACTCACTAAACACTACCTATTTATCAGTGCTCCCATACCTTTGCTAGTTATACACATCATAGCTAGACAGGTGGTTGCACCGATGAGGGGGACACCCAGCTGATGACTTACCTGTGCCTAGCTTTCAGCTTATGAGATTGCAGCATTGCCCTGAGCTTGGACAGCCAGCAGCAGGAGTGCACTGCTCAGAATGTACACAGCAGCTGTTGTACATAATAGTGTATATAGCTAAACAACTTAACTTTTAATGTGTACCAATAAAAGTTTTATATTTAATGAGATCCACACATTGAGCTCATCCTTAGAATCATGTGCTTGTCACCCCAGACATCTAATGACGAAAATGTAGGGAAATCAATACAAAGGTTGGTATCAGGCCCAATTGATGGTTGTATATGTATATATTGTGTATACTGTAAAGTGACTGACATCAACCTGTACTTTAAAGGACAACTGAAGTGAGAGGTATGTGGAGGCTGCCATACTTATTTGCTTTTAAGCAATACCAGTTGCCTGGCAGCCCTGCTGTACTGCTGCCTCTAATACTTTTAGCCATAGCCCCAGAACAAGCATGCAGATCAGGTGCTCTGACTAAAGTCAGACTGGATTAGCTGCATGCTTGTCTCAGGTGTGTGATTCAGACACTACTGCAGCCAAAGAGATCAGCAGGACCGCCAGGCAACTGGTATTGTTTAACAGGAAATAAACATGGCAGCCTCCATATCTCTCTCACTTCAGGTGTCCTTTAAGTGACACATTCTTTCTGGAGTGGAGTACAAATTCACTGAGCTCCTGCCAAAATGTATTCTGTAGGTGTGGATAGTGGGAGATGGTTAGATCTGTTCAGATTTTATAGTTTTTTGTGTCTCTGCTGGAAAGATCACCTCATTTCCTGTTGCTGGTCACTGCACAGGAAGTGGTTCTTCCCTGAAGGAACACAGACAGCCATAGTAACAGAGGTTCTGACTCCACCCACAGACATTTTACTGCTGCATGATTCCTGTCCCCGGTAACACTGCAAGCAGTATAGCTAAAATAAATAATACAGATTTAGCTGGAGTCACCCTTTAAAGAGGAACTTTAACCAAGAATTGAACTTCACTCCATTCAGTAGCTGATACCTCCTTTCCCACAAGATATCTTTACCTTTACTTGCATAGCTCATTTGGGGGGCTGGGGAAGGGGTCTGTGTGGCTGACATTGTTTTGAAACCCCTCCCACGGTGTGAAGTCATGACCAAGGTCCTGACAGTTTGCGGTCTGTGAGCCTCGTTGCATTGTGGGAAGTTAACAGCTTTTTCCATCTGCCAACCAAGCAATATCTCCCTGTGTGCATAGAACTCTTAGCAAGGAACATTCCGTACAGATCACCTGACAGCAGTAAAGATGTCCCCACCAGTGATTAATGTCAGAATGTAAATCAGGGAGAGGAAAGATCTTACAATGGGCAAACACTGACTAAATTATCTATCAATGAATATTGTAAACAATTAGCAAATGTATTCATTAGGTATTTTCACTACAGGTCCTCTCTAATGCAGCTTTCTGCGCTCTCTCTTGCAGGGACACCACCATGTACGCCGTGTCGGCGAATGTGAAAGGCCTGGACACGGTGGTCAGTCTGCTGGCAGAGGCGGTCCTGCATCCACAGCTCTCAGGTAAGATCCCCCCCCCCCTGCTGGACACAGCTGATAACAACCATAGGTCCTGCTGGAATGAAATGCCCGGGGTTTATTGTCTAGGTGTGAGCTCTGGCTGTAACCGCCGTGCCCCCCGTTCTGTGTGTGGTAGGGTGAAGGAGGGAGGGGTAATGGGTGGAGCTAGTGCCCTGCCCCCTCCATGATGTCATCACAGGAGGCCGGACAGCTGCTATGATCCGGTGCTAGTCTCTGGAAGCAGATGAGGGACCTGCGGACACCAACATGACATCATCACTGAAATTTTCAGGGGTCCTGGTGAGGTTGGGGGGATGGGGGCACATTTAAGTTAATTAGGGGAATGTATTTATGTAGCTAGGCTTTCAGGATAGTGGAAAGGGCAGAGCAGGTTACTGTCACTTGCAGCTTTCCTCTCCCTGATTTACTTTCTAAGAATTACCACAAGTGGCGACATCTTTAGTCTTGTCAGGTGCATCACTGAGGGATGTTCGTTTCTGAGCTCTCCAAAGCCAGTAGAAAATGTACCTGGTCTCCCAGAATCCTCTGGGAGGAGAATTCCACATATCTAAACAGCCTAAGCTGTAAACTGTGACATCACTGGGGGCGGGGCTACATAGCATTATATAAGAAGTGTTTCTGATGCTGAAACCAGGATAATTACAGTAAAAGTGTGTATTCTGAATAATTTACTGCATTTTTCTTAATGTCGCTACAGGGCCTCTTTAACCTCCTTTGCAGTAATCCAGAACCAGGCTCCGGATTAAAAAAAATGCTGTTAGCGGTAGTCCCGAGCCTGGGTCGGGGTAGCCGCCGGGAGGTAAATGCAGAGGCTGCAGCAGTGTGGTGTTTGCAACTCCCCTCCCATAGATCTGTGCATTCACTGCCTGTCCTCTTCTGGTCCTCGTAGGCTCTCGATCTCTCGGGTGCATTCACTGCCTGCCCTCTTCCGGTCCTCAGAGGCTCTAGATCTCTCGGGTGCATTCACTGCCTGTCCTCTTCCGGTCCTCAGAGGCTCTAGATCTCTCGGGTGCATTCACTGCCTGTCCATTTCTGGTCCTCGGAGGCTCTCGATCTCTCGGGTGCATTCACTGCCTGTCCTCTTTCGGTCCTTGGTGGCTCTCGACCTCTCGGGTGCATTCACTGCCTGCCCTCTTCCGGTCCTCAGAGGCTCTAGATCTCTCGGGTGCATTCACTGCCTGTCCTCTTCTGGACCTTGGTGGCTCTCGATCTCTCGGGTGCATTCACTGCCTGTCCTCTTCCGGTCCTCAGAGGCTCTAGATCTCTCGGGTGCATTCACTGCCTGTCCTCTTCTGGTCCTCGGAGGCTCTCGATCTCTCGGGTGCATTCACTGCCTGTCCTCTTCTGGTCCTCGGAGGCTCTCGATCTCTCGGGTGCATTCACTGCCTCTCCTCTTCCGGTTCTTGGTGGCTCTCGACCTCTCGGGTGCATTCACTGCCTGTCCTCTTCCGGTACTCGGTGGCTCTTGATTCCACGGGTGCATTCACTGCCTGTCCTCTTCCAGTAGTCGGAGGCTCTCGATCACTCGGGTGCATTCACTGCCTGTCCTCTTCCGGTACTCGGAGGCTCTCAATCTCTCGGGTGCATTCACTGCCTGTCCTCTTCTGGTCCTCAGAGGCTCTCGATCTCTCGGGTGCATTCACTGCCTCTCCTCTTCCGGTCCTTGGTGGCTCTCGATCTCTCGGGTGCATTCACTGCCTGTCCTCTTCCGGTACTCGGAGGCTCTCGATCTCTCGGGTGCATTCACTGCCTGTCCTCTTCTGGTCCTCAGAGGCTCTCGATCTCTCGGGTGCATTCACTGCCTCTCCTCTTCCGGTCCTTGGTGGCTCTCGACCTCTTGGGTGCATTCACTGCCTGTCCTCTTCCAGTAGTCGGAGGCTCTCGATCTCTCGGGTGCATTCACTGCCTGTCCTCTTCTGGACCTTGGTGGCTCTCGATCTCTCGGGTGCATTCACTGCCTGTCCTCTTCCGGTACTCGGAGGCTCTCGATCTCTCGGGTGCATTCACTGCCTGTCCTCTTCCGGTCCTCGAAGGCTCTCAATCTCTCTGGTGCATTCACTGCCTGTCCTCTTCCGGTCCTCAAAGGCTCTCAATCTCTCTGGTGCATTCACTGCCTGTCCTCTTCCGGTCCTCAGAGGCTCTCGATCTCTCGGGTGCATTCACTGCCTGTCCTCTTCTGGTCCTCGGAGGCTCTCGATCTCTCGGGTGCATTCACTGCCTGTCCTCTTCTGGTCCTCGGAGGCTCTCGATCTCTCGGGTGCATTCACTGCCTGTCCTCTTCCGGTCCTCGGAGGCTCGCGATCTCTCGGGTGCATTCACTGCCTGTCCTCTTCTGGTCCTCGGAGGCTCTCGACCTCTCGGGTGCATTCACTGCCTGTCCTCTTCCGGTCCTCGGAGGCTCTCGACCTCTCGGGTGCATTCACTTTCTGTCCTCTTCCGATCCTCGGAGGCTCTCGATCTCTCGGTTGCATTCACTGCCTGTCCTCTTCCGGTCCTCGGAGGCTCTCGATCTCTCGGTTGCATTCACTGCCTGTCCTCTTCCGGTACTCGGTGGCTCTTGCTTCCACGGGTGCATTCACTGCCTGTCCTCTTCCGGTCCTCGGAGGCTCTCGATCTCTCGGGTGCATTCACTGCCTGTCCTCTTCCGGTACTCGGTGGCTCTTGATTCCACGGGTGCATTCACTGCCTGTCCTCTTCCGGTACTCGGAGGCTCTCGATCTCTCGGGTGCGTTCACTGCCTGTCCTCTTCCGGTCCTTGGAGGCTCTTGATCTCTCGGGTGCATTCACTGCCTGTCCTCTTCCGGTCCTCGGAGGTTCTCGATCTCTCGGGTGCATTCACTGCCTGTCCTCTTCCGGTCCTCGGAGGCTCCTGATTCCTCGAGTAAGATTGCACTTTGTCACATGACTACAGACAGCGATCTCACCATAGGGATAGAGCGCCACCCGGAGGACAGGAGGGAGAATTGCAGTGCTGATCCCGAGGAAGGTGAGTCTGTGCAGGGCTGCTGCTGATCTCACTGCGGTATGATTTTTTTCGCCCTGAAGTTTAGGTTCTAAAAGCTCACAAAATGTTTTTACCACTTTTAAACCCTAATGCTGGGAATACACGATGAGTTTTTTTTTTCGACAGATTTACTGGCTGGTCGATTTTCCGATCGTTTTTCTAATCAATTTCCATTCAATACTATTAAAAAAAATTGATTAGAAAAATGATGGAAATCATATCGGACCTGTCGGAAATGATCTATCGAGCCATCTATCTGATGATAAAAACTCATGGTGTATTCCCAGCATTAATCCAGAAAGAATCGTGCCAAATGGGAGGATAATGAAATGAACAGGAAAACACAGGTTCTGTGTGTTGGAATTGTAACGTGTTCCGCGGTCATGCAAGCCCTTGCCGTCTGTCATGTGTGTCCTGTGGTTGTTCCCTTGTAGTGTAGAACTTTCCCCAGGGAAGAGAACCTGTCTGTGCTGGGTCTGTGTTGAGCGGTCTCCAGGGAAGAGGACCTGTCTGTGCTGGGTCTGTGTTGAGTATTCTCCGGAGAAGAGGACCTGTCTGTGCTGGGTCTGTGTAGGGCTTTCCCCAGGGAAGAGGACCTGTCTGTGCTGGGTCTGTGTAGGGCTTTCCCCAGGGAAGAGGACCTGTCTGTGCTGGGTCTGTGTTTAGCGTTCTCCGGGGAAGAGAACCTGTCTGTGCTGGGTCTGTGTTTAGCGTTCTCCGGGGAAGAGAACCTGTCTGTGCTGGGTCTGTGTTGAGTATTCTCCGGAGAAGAGGACCTGTCTGTGCTGGGTCTGTGTTTAGCGTTCTCCGGAGAAGAGGACCTGTCTGTGCTGGGTCTGTGTTGAGTATTCTCCGGAGAAGAGGACCTGTCTGTGCTGGGTCTGTGTTTAGCGTTCTCCGGGGAAGAGAACCTGTCTGTGCTGGGTCTGTGTTTAGCGTTCTCCGGGGAAGAGGACCTGTCTGTGCTGGGTCTGTGTTTAGCGTTCTCCGGGGAAGAGGACCTGTCTGCGCTGGGTCTGTGTTGAGTATTCTCCGGGGAAGAGGACCTGTCTGTGCTGGGTCTGTGTTGAGTATTCTCCGGAGAAGAGGACCTGTCTGTGCTGGGTCTGTGTTTAGCGTTCTCCGGGGAAGAGAACCTGTCTGTGCTGGGTCTGTGTTTAGCGTTCTCCGGGGAAGAGGACCTGTCTGCGCTGGGTCTGTGTTGAGTATTCTCCAGGGAAGAGGACCTGTCTGTGCTGGGTCTGTGTTGAGTATTCTCCGGAGAAGAGGACCTGTCTGTGCTGGGTCTGTGTTTAGCGTTCTCCGGGGAAGAGAACCTGTCTGTGCTGGGTCTGTGTTTAGCGTTCTCCGGGGAAGAGGACCTGTCTGTGCTGGGTCTGTGTTGAGTATTCTCCGGGGAAGAGAACCTGTCTGTGCTGGGTCTGTGTTGAGTATTCTCCGGAGAAGAGGACCTGTCTGTGCTGGGTCTGTGTTTAGCGTTCTCTGGGGAAGAGAACCTGTCTGTGCTGGGTCTATGTTGAGTATTCTCCGGAGAAGAGGACCTGTCTGTGCTGGGTCTGTGTTTAGCGTTCTCCGGGGAAGAGAACCTGTCTGTGCTGGGTCTGTGTTTAGCGTTCTCTGGGGAAGAGGACCTGTCTGTGCTGGGTCTGTGTTTAGCGTTCTCCGGGGAAGAGAACCTGTCTGTGCTGGGTCTGTGTTTAGCGTTCTCCGGGGAAGAGGACCTGTCTGTGCTGGGTCTGTGTTTAGCGTTCTCTGGGGAAGAGAACCTGTCTGTGCTGGGTCTCTGTTGAGCATTATCCGGGGAAGAGGGCCTGTCTGTGCTGGGTCTGTGCTGGGTCTGTGTTGGGTCTGTGTTGAGTATTCTCCGGAGAAGATGACCTGTCTGTGCTGGGTCTGTGTTTAGCGTTCTCTGGGGAAGAGAACCTGTCTGTGCTGGGTCTGTGTTTAGCGTTCTCCGGGGAAGACAACCTGTCTGTGCTGGGTCTGTGTTGAGTATTCTCCGGGGAAGAGAACCTGTCTGTGCTGGGTCTGTGTTGAGTATTCTCCGGGGAAGAGGACCTGTCTGTGCTGGGTCTGTGTTTAGCATTCTCCGGGGAAGAGGACCTGTCTGTGCTTGGTCTGTGTTTAGCGTTCTCTGGGGAAGAGGACCTGTCTGTGCTGGGTCTGTGTTTAGCGTTCTCCGGGGAAGAGAACCTGTCTGTGCTGGGTCTGTGTTGAGCATTCTCCGGGGAAGAGGACCTGTCTGTGCTGGGTCTGTGTTGAGTATTCTCCGGGGAAGAGGACCTGTCTGTGCTGGGTCTGTGTTTAGCGTTCTCTGGGGAAGAGAACCTGTCTGCGCTGGGTCTGTGTTGAGTATTCTCCGGGGAAGAGGACCTGTCTGTGCTGGGTCTGTGTTTAGCATTCTCCGGGGAAGAGGACCTGTCTGTGCTGGGTCTGTGTTTAGCGTTCTCCGGGGAAGAGAACCTGTCTGTGCTGGGTCTGTGTTTAGCATTCTCCGGGGAAGAGGACCTGTCTGTGCTGGGTCTGTGTTGAGCATTCTCCGGGGAAGAGAACCTGTCTGTGCTGGGTCTGTGTTGAGTATTCTCCGGGGAAGAGGACCTGTCTGTGCTGGGTCTGTGTTTAGCGTTCTCCGGGGAAGAGGACCTGTCTGTGCTGGGTCTGTGTTGAGCGTTCTCCGGGGAAGAGGACCAGTCTGTGCTGGGTCTGTGTTGAGTATTCTCCGGGGAAGAGGACCTGTCTGTGCTGGGTCTGTGTTGAGCGGTCTCCAGGGAAGAGAACCTGTCTGTGCTGGGTCTGTGTTGGGTCTGTGTTGAGTATTCTCCGGAGAAGAGGACCTGTCTGTGCTGGGTCTGTGTTTAGCGTTCTCTGGGGAAGAGAACCTGTCTGTGCTGGGTCTGTGTTTAGCGTTCTCTGGGGAAGAGGACCTGTCTGTGCTGGGTCTGTGTTGAGTATTCTCCGGGGAAGAGGACCTGTCTGTGCTGGGTCTGTGTTTAGCGTTCTCTGGGGAAGAGAACCTGTCTGTGCTGGGTCTGTGTTTAGCGTTCTCTGGGGAAGAGGACCTGTCTGTGCTGGGTCTGTGTTGAGTATTCTCCGGGGAAGAGGACCTGTCTGTGCTGGGTCTGTGTTTAGCGTTCTCTGGGGAAGACAACCTGTCTGTGCTGGGTCTGTGTTTAGCGTTCTCTGGGGAAGAGAACCTGTCTGTGCTGGGTCTGTGTTTAGCGTTCTCTGGGGAAGAGAACCTGTCTGTGCTGGGTCTGTGTTGAGTATTCTCCGGGGAAGAGGACCTGTCTGTGCTGGGTCTGTGTTTAGCGTTCTCCGGGGAAGAGGACCTGTCTGTGCTGGGTCTGTGTTGAGTATTCTCCAGGGAAGAGGACCTGTCTGTGCTGGGTCTGTGTTTAGCGTTCTCTGGGGAAGACAACCTGTCTGTGCTGGGTCTGTGTTTAGCGTTCTCTGGGGAAGAGAACCTGTCTGTGCTGGGTCTGTGTTTAGCGTTCTCTGGGGAAGAGAACCTGTCTGTGCTGGGTCTGTGTTTAGCGTTCTCTGGGGAAGAGAACCTGTCTGTGCTGGGTCTGTGTTGAGCATTCTCCGGGGAAGAGGACCTGTCTGTGCTGGGTCTGTGTTGAGCGTTCTCTGGGGAAGAGGACCTGTCTGTGCTGGGTCTGTGTTGAGTATTCTCCAGAGAAGAGGACCTGTCTGTGCTGGGTCTGTGTTGAGCGTTCTCCGGGGAAGAGGACCTGTCTGTGCTGGGTCTGTGTTTAGCGTTCTCCGGGGAAGAGGACCTGTCTGTGCTGGGTCTGTGTTGAGTATTCTCCAGAGAAGAGGACCTGTCTGTGCTGGGTCTGTGTTGAGCGTTCTCCGGGGAAGAGGACCTGTCTGTGCTGGGTCTGTGTTTAGCGTTCTCCGGGGAAGAGGACCTGTCTGTGCTGGGTCTCTGTTGAGCATTCTCCGGGGAAGAGGACCTGTCTGTGCTGGGTCTGTGTTTAGCGTTCTCTGGGGGAGAGAACCTGTCTGTGCTGGGTCTGTGTTGAGTATTCTCCAGAGAAGAGGACCTGTCTGTGCTTGGTCTGTGTTTAGCGTTCTCCGGGGAAGAGGACCTGTCTGTGCTTGGTCTGTGTTTAGCGTTCTCTGGGGAAGAGGACCTGTCTGTGCTGGGTCTGTGTTTAGCGTTCTCCGGGGAAGAGAACCTGTCTGTGCTGGGTCTGTGTTGAGTATTCTCCAGAGAAGAGGACCTGTCTGTGCTTGGTCTGTGTTGAGTATTCTCCGGGGAAGAGGACCTGTCTGTGCTGGGTCTGTGTTTAGCGTTCTCCGGGGAAGAGGACCTGTCTGTGCTGGGTCTGTGTTTAGCGTTCTCTGGGGAAGAGAACCTGTCTGTGCTGGGTCTCTGTTGAGCATTCTCCGGGGAAGAGAACCTGTCTGTGCTGGGTCTGTGTTTAGCGTTCTCTGGGGAAGAGAACCTGTCTGTGCTGGGTCTGTGTTGAGCATTCTCCGGGGAAGAGGACCTGTCTGTAGCAGCTCAGCGTAGTAACCTCCTGTGCTTGATCTGTTTGCAGATGAGGAGCTGGAGATGACCAGGATGGCGGTGCGATTTGAGCTGGAGGACCTAAATATGAGGCCGGACCCTGAGCCGCTGCTGACAGAGATGATCCATGCGGTATGTGGGCTGCTGGGGAAACCCCAGAACTGAAAGAGGCAACGTGTGAAAGCTATCATGATCATTAGAAAGTATCACCTGCTTGCCTGCAGCTGTGCACCTATACATTCAGGCTTTAGGCTGGGAACACACTTAGAAGAAATGCTAGCGTTGCAGTAAAAAGCAGTGTTTTTGCCCCTAATGGTAGTCAGTGGGCCGCATAAAAAAAAAACAAAAAAAAACGCATATGCATTTTCAAACATGCGTTTTTAAAAACGCTGGTTTTCTTGCATAGTTTTCAAAAAAGCATAAAAAACGCACATAATGAAAGTCAATGGTAATGCAATATATTGCATTTTTCATGCATTTATATGCATTTTATGTTTAAATTGTTTTCTGATGTATTTCCGCTTCCTGTTGTCTTCCTAGTGATTTGCATAAAACGCAATAGGAAAACGCATATGCAGTAAAAACACGCAAACACACTGTCGTCATACATTGTACTGGGGACGTCATTTAGATGTTGTAATAACCGAGACAAATGGACAAAAAAAAAATACATGGGTTATTCACGGTAGCACGTTTTATTTAAAAACTATAATGGCAGAAAACCAAGAAATCATTTTTTCCATTTTTTTTTCACATTATTTCTTTAAAAATGCATTTAGACTAAAATAATTCTTAGGAAAAAGTACTACCCAAAGCCTAATTGATGGCGGAAAAAAAAAACAAGATATGGATCATTTAGTTGTGACAAATAGTGATAAAGTTATTGGCAAATGAAAGGTAGGAGCGCTGACAGGTGAAAATTGCTCTGGTCTGTTGGGGTAAAAACCCTTGGGAGTGAAATGGTTAACCTGCTTCCAGGGCCAGCTCAGTCCCCTGACTTCCTATTGAGCATTTGTGGGATCACTTCAAAGCTTGGAAACGCCGCCATCCAATCTGATCCAACCTAGAGCTGCCATTATGTCAGCATGGGCCAACATTTCTCAGCAACGGTAGCAGAATCTTGTGTCCAGGCCAAGAAGAATATCGGCTGTGATCAGAGCTAAACATGGCCACTCAGTGGATTTGTCGCTACAGGGCCTCTTTTATAAGATTTATGTCTAAAAAAACAGTAGGCAGTGGTATGGCAGCCTGGCCAGGAAAGCAACAATGCCTTATTTTTGTTACCGAGATGCATTTTAATGTTATGCTGGGTACACACAGTGCGTTTTTTCGGTCGATTTTCAGTCCAATAGATATCTGGTTAGATTTTTCGATCGATTTCCGATTCGATTTTGTTATCTTTTCTTATCTACTTCCATTCACTTCTATAAAAACTCGATCAGAAAAATAAAAACCAGGAACACCAAGAGCCCCAATAGTGTAATATGTACTGGTAAATGGTTACTACATAGAGTCAATATTAATACTCACAAACCAGGGTTACCATTAGGCAACCACTGTAAAGGCAGGTGGGGAGATTTTCCTGACCCCACTCAGGAAAAAGAAGTCGCTCTCTGTAGATGAGAAAAAGGGGGTTCAACCCTCCACCCAGGGTGGACTCAATATTATGCAGGAGAACAGAGGCGCCAAAAGGATAAAAGGAAGCTAAATGAGCTTAAAAACCAAATTCTTGGTAAATAGAGGAGGTAGTGGTGGACTTACCTCCTCCAAGTAGACACACAACGACTGTAGTAAAGACAGTCATAAATAAAATATATTGACTGTCTTTACTACAGTCGTTGTGTGTCTACTTGGAGGAGGTAAGTCCACCACTACCTCCTCTATTTACCAAGAATTTGGTTTTTAAGCTCATTTAGCTTCTTTTTATCCTTTTGGCGCCTCTGTTCTCCTGCATAATTACGCACACACCACTTTGCAGTTATTTTTGTTTGGAAACATGTATGATTTTCGTTCCACTTCTCACATGTACACCACTTTGTGTTGGTCTTTCATGTGGAATTCCAATAAAATTGATTCATGTTTGTGGCAGTAATATGGAAAAATGTGGAAAACTTCAAGGGGGTCGAATACTTTTGCAAACCACTGTATTCTTTACAAAAGCACGCATTGGAAAGGATCTATACAAAGATGCAGGCCGACCCCCACCTGTTTGCACACTATTCTGGCAGTTGGACTGAGCAACTGCCATTCACTAAGTGCTTTTGAAAATAAAGAAAACCTTTCGAATTCCCCATGAGAAGACGGACTAGTCCAAAACCTATCAGTTCTGTCAGATTTCTATTACCTACTGTAAGTGACAGCAACATACGAGAAAAGTCATTTATAGCACATTTTACTCTGGGAGAAATGTACTTTTTTAATGTGTTTTCATGTATTTTACAATTTTGTTGGGATACTGGTCCTTTAACTATTTTTTAATTCTAGCTTTAATGTAAGTCATTAGCTTAATCGTGACTTTTTTTCTTTTTAAATGAATGTTCAGACGTGAGTCTCTTGTTAATGTTATTGTTTCCTGCGTCAGCCAATAGCTCAGCAACCAATAAAAATGGTCGTTAATTGGTGGTTTCCGATTGGTCTGCAGTCCAATTAACAGACAATCTGATCGCTGTGCCCGTCAGCCGTGAGTAACTGTTGTCTGGTCGAGATCATCAATGAGATGGGAATAGTTCAGAGCTGATACAGATATTGGCTAATATGAAAATGTGTGTTACGTTTGTTTGCACTTTCTGAAGAAGGGGACCCGCTGTGGCCCCGAAACAATTGTCAAGTTTTCACGTGCTGATGGAGCAATAAATTGAGAAAATTCGTATCTTGAAAAAGGTGTGCTGACCTGGACTTTTTGTACCTTGTTACCTCCTCCAAGTAGACACACAATGACTGTAGTAAAGACAATCAGTATATTTTATTTATGAACTCCAAATATGCAACGCGTTTCGCAGGTTTGATCCCGCTTCATCAGGCAATAACGGAGCAATAGCATATGTGGTCTCAGAGGTGCCTGGCTCTTCTACTGACCACATATGCTATTGCTCCGTTGTTATTGCCTGATGAAGCGGGATCAAACCTGTGAAACGCGTTGCATATTTGGAGTTCATAAATAAAATATATAGACTGTCTTTACTACAGTCGTTGTGTGTCTACTTGGAGGACGTAAGTCCACCACTACCTCCTCTATTTACCAAGAATTTGGTTTTTAAGCTCATTTTGCTTCCTTTTGACGCTTCTGTTCTCGATCAGAAAAATGATCGGACATGTCAGAAATTATCTATCGAACCATCTATCTAGCACAGAATTGTATGGTGTGTACCTAGCTTTAGTCATGTAGTGAGTTATTGGGTAACCCCACGAAAGGCTGGTAGTTCCTGACCTATAGTCTGCCTGCTCGCTCTACAGAGGGGACCACAGCGCCACCTGCTGGTATTACGCCATTCAGTCAATTGTCTGATCTGTAATTGGTTTATCCCCTTTTCCCTGCATTCATTGTTTTATCTGATGATCTCTTTGCAGGCGGCCTTCAGAGACAACACCGTGGGTCTCCCCCGTTTCTGCCCCGTGGAGAACATCGATAAGATTGACCGTCAGAAGCTGCACGCCTACATGCACAATTACTACACCCCAGACAGGATGGTGCTGGCGGGGGTGGGCATAGAACATGACCAGCTGCTGGACTGCGCCATGAAGTATCTGCAGGAGGTGAAGCCAGTGTGGGCATCAGACAAGCCCCGCAGCGTGGACCGATCCATTGCCCAATATACGGGGGGCATCATCAAGGTAGAGAATGCCGCCCACACTGGGGGGGCTGTTAGATGAGATTCTCATATATACGTATATTTAGCTAGGGATTCAGCTGCTTAAAGGACAGCTGATGTGAGAGTGATATGGAGGCTGCCATATTTATTTCCTTATAAGCAATACCAGTTGTCTGGCTGTCCTGCTGATCCTCTGCCTGTAATACATTTAGCCATAACCCCTGAACAAGCATGCAGCAGATCAGGTGACTGAAGTGTGGCTGGATTAACTGCATGCTTGTTTCAGGTGTGTGATTCAGACACTACTGCAGCCAAATAAACCAGCAGGGCTGCCAGGCAACTGGTATTGTTTAAAAGGAAATGAATATTGCAGCCACTATGTACACCTCACTTTAGGTTCCCTTTAAGTATTCGCATCTTATTAATCATCCCAAGTTGTAATATGTGTGAAAAGAGGGTTTGGTAAGTTCAGCTCTGTCTTTCTGTCGGACAGGTGGAGAAGGACATGTCGGACGTCAGTTTGGGCCCCACCCCCATCCCGGAGCTCAGCCACATCATGATTGGCCTGGAGAGCTGCTCCTTCCTGGTACACATTTGTTCTGCCATCTCTGTCTGTGTCTGTCTCATAATCTACTTTGTGCAATCTAAGTGTTAAGGTGCCCATAAATTTGGCGGCCGATCGACCAACCAATTTGATTATTATTATTGAATTGGTCGAAAATCTGTGCCATTAATTGCAGGCTCGATGGGCGATTTAGAACGAGTGACGAAACAACAAACCCGTGTGCATTATAAATTACCTGTCCCGTGTCAGCCTCTGAGCGGTGTCTGTAACTTCCAGGTAGCCTCCGCACAAGCCACTTGCGCATACCGTCTAACGTTGGCGCATAGCGTCAGTGGCGTGTACGGAGAGCCGCCCGGAGGTTACGGACACCGCGTTGAAGGCTCACACAGGACAGGTAATGTTTAAATGCACACACTGGGGGGACATTTATACATTAGGGGGGCAGCGGCGGACGTGGCAGGCTCAGCCAATCGGCGTGGAGCGGTCAGCAAGAGGTTAAGTATATCAAGCCAGAGTACCCCCTGGAACCATCTGAAGTACACCCTGGGGTACGCGTACCGCATGTTGAGAACCTAGGCTCTAGCCAGTCCCTTACATTACATAAAAATGGTAAGATTGGATGAAAAAGGTTGGATCATTAGTGGCCACCGTTAGGACATGTTCAAACTCAGTAGCATTCGGATGCTTTTTGCAAATGTTGATTTTGCGTACGCCGCACGTCTAATATATTTTTGCGGCATTGCATTTTTAATTTCGATGGGCTTTTATTGGTGAAAACAATTAAAAGTAAAAAGCAAAAATAGCCAATAGAGAAACCCGCACGGGTTAAGAAGATAAAATATAATACTGCACATCCAAGGGACAAGCATAATAAGACATGTTACAATGTTACTTAGTATGACAAGAAAGCAATACAAGGCTCAGTGGCCCACAATTCTTTCCAATTCAGTCAGCCAGTAAGATTATAAACAAGAAATAAGGGTCATAGGGTACAGACAGAGAAATGAGAAGAGATTTATAAATGAGGGTCAGGAAGTGATGTCAGCTGTTCTATATTGCAGGAAGACGACTTCATCCCCTTCGCGGTGCTGAACATGATGATGGGAGGCGGTGGGTCCTTCTCAGCCGGTGGTCCCGGGAAAGGCATGTTCACCCGACTCTACCTCAACGTCCTGAACAGGTGAGTCCCCGCCCATTGCACCGCCCCTGGCCCCTGAAGATGGGCGGCAGCATCAGCTGCTCTCACCTGTCCACGGCATGGTACTGGCGTCTTCTCTCCCCACCAGCTGCTACTCCGTTTCTTCACTCCCGAGTCCCTAATAACGAATTCTAACGTAACTAATACTAGAGGCCAAATACTAAGGGTCACGTAAGGTGCCCGCCACACTGCCCTCTAGTGTCTGTCCTCAGCATTACGTCACACCAGCACCCCAGGACTCAGCAGTGCTGGGAAGAAGCAGCAGTCAGCTAAGGCACCGGAGCCGCATCCATATTTGGTGAGAGCTCCACCTACAACTCATGGCCGGAGGGGGGAGGGACACTTGGAAAATCTACACAGATTCTTAATCGATTTCATGCTGAATTCTATTTAAAAACGGTGTGAAGCGTGCAGAGGGATTCGAGCGGATAGATCCCTGTCTGATCAGATAACGATTGAAGAGGGATGGATCTGATGCCCACATCCGACAATGGATGGCCAGCTTTATACACACCTACAGATACTAACCGGGAACAGCTTCTTAGATACCAGCTAAGAAGACAGATTAAAAGTAGGTTCACACTTGTTCTAAAAACGTAACTCGGATCAAAACCGGAACGACGGATACCAATGTTAAAAATAGCAGCCGCCTTCACTTAAAAAAAATTTAAAAAAAAGGATCCGTCTGCGTTGAGGGGGAATCCATTTTGAAAACCTGAACGGACTCGTCCGGATGTTCAACATTTTCACGGACCCCGGATACACGGAGAGGTAGTGAAAAGTAATGGCAGAACGGATCCCCCTCTACACAGGCAGCTTTTGACACAGAATCGGATTTGATTTTCTGTGTCCCAGCCCTGCCTGTGGGTGGAGAGGGGGCTGCCATGCTGGAGGGGTTAGCAGGCAGGAAGGGGGGCAGCGGCGGAGAGGAGTGTTGCACCTCCCCCTCAACTGGGTGCCCCCTTCCCCGCTCCCCCTCCAGCTAGTTTCATTGATAAAATCATTAAAGTATCCAAATGTAAGCCAAGCGGCGAGCGGGGAACTTACGTCCTTGCATTCCACCACTCGCCGTCACTTCCTGCAATGCCACACAATGAACTACAGAGGGCGGCATTGCAGGAAGTGACGGCAAGCGGTGGAATGCAAGGACGTAAGTTCCCCGGTCGCTGCTTGGCTTACATTTGCATACTTTAATGATTTTATTAATGAAACTGGCTAGAGGGGAAGGGGGAAACCCAGGTAAGGGGGGAGGGGGTGACCCCCCCCCCCCCCCCTCCCCACCACTGCCCCCCTTTCAGCATGGCGGCCCCCCACCCAGGCCAGGGCTGGGGACGTTTCCACGGGCTGGAAATGTTACTGCAAACAAAGCCACTTCTCTCAAAGTGGAAAGAAAAAAAATTGTTGACAAAAACGGATCCAGACTGCAGCGGACAAGTGTGGACCTAGCCTAACAATTGAGAATCTAAGTGTGTGGGCCGGTTTCCACCAGGAGCCACGGCGTAAATCACTTAGCTGCACCATGCATCCCCCCCCCCATGCACAGTGATAGGGCCGGTTTCCACCAGGAGCCACGGCGTAAATCACTTAGCTGCACCATGCATCCCCCCCCCCCCCCCCCTTCCCATGCACAGCTATAGGGATTCAGGCACATGCTTCAGAAATCTGCTGCATACCCTCCAGATTCACACAGCAGTCCGATCTGGACGGCAAAGCAATTGAACAGATAGGCATTGTTTTCTAGCTCCTCTCACCTGTGGGTAAATGCTGCAGATTCTTGCCGAAATTGGCCCATAGTGCAGTACAGGCAGTTCTCATTTCTACTGAGATCGGCCAACCAAGGAGCAGAGATTCCAGACAATCTCTGGTCATCCTGTCGGGCCAGAATTGGGACAATCGCCCATCTGTACCTGTTACTGATCTTTCCCATGGTTCTGCAGACACCACTGGATGTACAACGCCACCTGCTACCACCACAGCTATGAGGACACTGGACTTCTGTGCATCCACGCCAGCGCTGACCCTCGCCAGGTACGTGCCGACCGGTTACACGGTGCTGGACGTTATTGTCCCTAATCAGCAGGAAATGGGGGGGGGGAATGTGTTTAGTTTTCCGTGTGGGGGAAAAGAAAGGGGAGTGGCACAAGCGTTGGGAATCAGACCCTTTCAATCGGGACGTAAGGTGCTAGGAAGCGATATATGCCTCATATTTTTGCTACAAGTGGGAACATAAGGCCGCCCCTTCCCACAATGCACCGCAGCTGTCCTGTGCTGGTTACCGCTGCAGGTCCTGCAGTGCATTGTGGGAGGAGTCTGTATACTCTGACTTAAAGCGGAGTATAACCCTGCATTTCAACTTTGCTCTAAAACATTATTTACAGTATATTATATGCAACCAGCATTTTTTTTTTTAGTAGACCAGCATTGGAAGGGTTACACAGGGCTTTAAAGTTCCTGGAGATTTCTGCAGAGCATCCGTATCTAAGTGTTGAATGTGACTCATTCTCTCAGGAGTTGGAGGACAGCCAAATGGTGTGTAACATTTATCAATAGATACATTCAACTAAATAGAATGTATCTATCTGAACTTCTGCATATCTCTCCACGGAACTTTAAACCTCTGTGTTTAACTCTTCCAATGCTGGTCTAGTAAAAAAAAAATGCTTTTTGCATATAATATGCTGTAAATAATATTTTAGAGCAAAGTTGAAATGCAGGGTTATATTCCGCTTTAAGCCTGGCACACACCCTCAATTTTGATTGGCAAATTGTACCACCACTATGTAGTATGAGGGTCAATAGATTTTTTTTTTTTTATACACAGTGTTCCCTTCTTACAAATGATTAAAGTTACAACTTTTCAGAGATACAAACAAAGTTGTCTTCATGTGCAAATTGTGCAGTTCTATAGGTACATACCTCCCCCCCCCCCCCCCCCCCCCGTGTCATTACATCACGTAGAGAGAACTGTGGGGGGCAGGGCAGTTATTGGGGTGGAGCAGTAACATTGTTGGTCTTTGTTATCGTTGCTCGTCTGATGTGGCGTTGTCTGTCTCGCAGGTGAGAGAGATGGTGGAGATTATCACCCGGGAGTTCGCTCTGATGGCCGGATCGGTGGGAGAGGTCAGTCACTGCTGCTTCACTGTCACACATTCCCTGTATGGGCCGGTGCACACCGGAGCTGTTCTGGAGCGTTTTTTGTTACAGGAGCTGTTCAGTAACAGCTTTACTGTAACAATATATGAAATCTGCTACACAAAAACGCTCGGCATGTAGAAAACCTCTCACATGCCTAGAATCGCTCTGAAATCTGCTTCAAAAACCTCTAGCGTCTTGCGGATCTGCTAGAGGTTTTTGGTGTGCACTGGGCCTAAAGCTCAACACACACCATACAATCTTGGTTGTACAGATTTACCAAATCTATGTAGGATAAGGGCCAACAGATTGAAAATACCTTGAATGATTGATTGACAAAGCTCTTATACTACATGAAAGTGGTAAGATTGAAGAACCAAGATTGTATGGTGTGTGTTGAGCCTAGGCAGGATTTATCAGCCAGTCCTTCCTCCAGACAACAGGTCACATGACAGGTCTGCTTTAATCTACGGATGGCCAGTGAGATGCTAAGAAGTCAGTGCAGCTTTATACATACCTTGGGCTTCCTCCAGCCCCATGCGCACGGATCGCTCCCACACCGCCGTCCTCCGCCTTCTCCAGCTCCTGTACCAGATCCTGTATGTTCGGCCAGTGTGCGCAAATGCAGTGCGCTCTGTCCGGCGGAGAATAGTACTGCGCTTGCTCAGTCTGGCTGCGACTGTCCGAACGTACAGGATCCGGTACTGGAGCTGCGGGCAGCGGAGGATGGTGGCGTGGGAATGGTCCGTGTGGATAGGGCTGGAGAAAGCCCCACGTATGTATAAAACATTTAATAATTTATCTCTGGTACACTTTAAAGAGAACCCGAGGGGTGTTTAAAGAATGTTATCTGCATACAGAGGCTGGATCTGCCTATACAGCCCAGCCTCTGTTGCTATCCCAAACCCCACTAAGGTCCCCCTGCACTCTGCAATCCCTTATAAATCACAGCCGTGCTGTGAGGCTGTGTTTACATCTGTAGTGTCAGTCTCAGCTGCTCCCCCGCCTCCTGCATAGCTCCGGTCCCTGCCCCCGTCCCTTCCCTCCAATCAGCAGGGAGGGAAGGGATGCAAGCGGGGACTGGAGTTCTGCAGGAGGCGGGGAGAGCAGCAGACTGACACTATAGAGATAAACACAGCCAGCTCTGACAAGCTGTTTGTCAGCAGCATGGCTGTGATTTATGAGGGATTGCAGAGTGCAGGGGGACCTTAGGGGGGTTTGGGATAGCAACAGAGGCTGGGCTGTATAGGTAGATCTAGCCTCTGTATGCAGATAATATTCTTCAAACCCACCTCGGGTTCTCTTTAATGGTTGCCAGCTTAAGTGGCTGTAATCCTTGAGAGCGTTGCCTTCCATCTTCTCAGATGCTATATGACAGGGATCAGGAACCTTTTCGGCTGAGAGAGCCATAAACGCCACATATTTTAAAATGTAATTCCGTGAGAGCCATACAATATGTTTCAAACTGGGACAGTGCGCATGCGCAGCAGAGGCCTCATGTCCCTGTTGCCATGGTGATGTGTATACAGTTGATTCTCCGGGCAGCGGCAGTGTCGGACACGTCTTCAGCTTCTCTTGGGTTTCAGCAATTTCCCTGAGAGCCAGACAGGAGAAATACTGACTAACAGCTTGTACAATTAGCTAGCTGACTTCGGGGTTGATTCACTTTGTAGGACGAAATCCCCGCACTTTGGCCCCAATAGGCTGCTTGTCAAGTGACTGGCAGCCTATTGGGCCAATCAAAGTGCAGGGATCTCAACCTACAAAGTCACTGGACCAGACAGGGTACAGGGCGGGACAATTTGAGTGGCTGTTAGTTTTGGGGGTAGTGTGAGTAAGTTAGTAGTGCATACTACAGTAGTAGCGTGCCTACTTTGAAAATGTTACTTGTGCTGCGCTGCTTGAGCTGTGTATGTTAGTGAATAAACCCCTAACTGATTTGTATGGGAGCCAGATGTAGCCATCAAAGAGCCACATCTGGTTCCCCAGCCATAGGTTCCCTACCCCTACTATACGATAACGATATCCCTCTCTGTGTTACAGGTGGAGCTGGAACGAGCGAAGACGCAGCTGAAGTCCATGCTGATGATGAACCTGGAATCTCGGCCGGTGATCTTTGAAGACGTCGGGAGGCAAGTGCTGGCGACCGGGAGCCGAAAACTCCCCCACGAACTCTGCGGACTGATCAGTGAGTGTCGTGATTGCGCCAATGACATTGGGGTATTGTGGGAGAAATCAATCACGAAATAATCATTTGCAAAGTAAAAAAAATGGCGACGCAAAAGTGAGAACTGGGAAGGAGCTGCCAGCAAGTGAACAGGACAGCCCTAGACTGTGATAATGACAGGTACTCGCATAATGGAGGCTGCCAGTAAGTGGGATTGACCACGCTAGGACAGCCTAGGCTGTGATAATGACAGGTACTCACATAATGTAGCTGCCTGTAAGTGGGATTGACCACGCCAGGACAGCCTAGACTGTGATAATGACAGGTACTCGCATAATGTAGGCTGCCTGTAAGTGGGATTGACCACGCCAGGACAGCCTAGGCTGTGATAATGACAGGTACTCGCATAATGGAGGCTGCCAGTAAGTGGGATTGACCACGCCAGGACAGCCCTAGACTGTGATAATGACAGGTACTCGCATAATGTAGGCTGCCTGTAAGTGGGATTGACCACGCCAGGACAGCCCTAGGCTGTGATAATGACAGGTACTCGCATAATGTAGGCTGCCAGTAAGTGGGATTGACCACGCTAGGACAGCCTAGGCTGTGATAATGACAGGTACTCGCATAATGGAGGCTGCCAGTAAGTGGGATTGACCACGCCAGGACAGCCTAGGCTGTGATAATGACAGGTACTCGCATAATGTAGGCTGCCAGTAAGTGGGATTGACCACGCCAGGACAGCCTAGGCTGTGATAATGACAGGTACTCACATAATGTAGGCTGCCAGTAAGTGGGATTGACCACGCCAGGACAGCCTAGGCTGTTATAATGACAGGTACTCGCATAATGGAGGCTGCCTGTAAGTGGGATTGACCACGCCAGGACAGCCTAGGCTGTGATAATGACAGGTACTCGCATAATGGAGGCTGCCTGTAAGTGGGATTGACCACGCTAGGACAGCCTAGGCTGTGATAATGACAGGTACTCGCATAATGGAGGCTGCCAGTAAGTGGGATTGACCACGCCAGGACAGCCCTAGACTGTGATAATGACAGGTACTCGCATAATGTAGGCTGCCAGTAAGTGGGATTGACCACGCCAGGACAGCCTAGGCTGTGATAATGACAGGTACTCGCATAATGTAGGCTGCCTGTAAGTGGGATTGACCACGCCAGGACAGCCCTAGCCTGTGATAATGACAGGTACTCGCATAATGTAGGCTGCCTGTAAGTGGGATTGACCACGCCAGGACAGCCTAGGCTGTGATAATGACAGGTACTCGCATAATGTAGGCTGCCAGTAAGTGGGTGTGACCACGCCAGGACAGCCTAGGCTGTGATAATGACAGGTACTCGCATAATGTAGGCTGCCAGTAAGTGGGATTGACCACGCCAGGACAGCCTAGGCTGTGATAATGACAGGTACTCACATAATGTAGGCTGCCAGTAAGTGGGATTGACCACGCCAGGACAGCCCTAGACTGTGATAATGACAGGTACTCGCATAATGTAGGCTGCCTGTAAGTGGGATTGACCACGCCAGGACAGCCTAGGCTGTGATAATGACAGGTACTCGCATAATGTAGGCTGCCTGTAAGTGGGATTGACCACGCCAGGACAGCCTAGGCTGTGATAATGACAGGTACTCGCATAATGTAGGCTGCCAGTAAGTGGGATTGACCACGCCAGGACAGCCCTAGACTGTGATAATGACAGGTACTCGCATAATGTAGGCTGCCTGTAAGTGGGATTGACCACGCCAGGACAGCCTAGGCTGTGATAATGACAGGTACTCGCATAATGTAGGCTGCCAGTAAGTGGGATTGACCACGCCAGGACAGCCCTAGGCTGTGATAATGACAGGTACTCACATAATGTAGGCTGCCAGTAAGTGGGTGTGACCACGCCAGGACAGCCCTAGGCTGTGATAATGACAGGTACTCGCATAATGGAGGCTGCCAGTAAGTGGGATTGACCACGCTAGGACAGCCTAGGCTGTGATAATGACAGGTACTCACATAATGTAGGCTGCCAGTAAGTGGGATTGACCACGCCAGGACAGCCCTAGACTGTGATAATGACAGGTACTCGCATAATGTAGGCTGCCTGTAAGTGGGATTGACCACGCCAGGACAGCCTAGGCTGTGATAATGACAGGTACTCGCATAATGTAGGCTGCCAGTAAGTGGGATTGACCACGCCAGGACAGCCCTAGGCTGTGATAATGACAGGTACTCACATAATGTAGGCTGCCAGTAAGTGGGATTGACCACGCCAGGACAGCCTAGGCTGTGATAATGACAGGTACTCACATAATGTAGGCTGCCAGTAAGTGGGTGTGACCACGCCAGGACAGCCCTAGGCTGTGATAATGACAGGTACTCGCATAATGGAGGCTGCCAGTAAGTGGGATTGACCACGCTAGGACAGCCTAGGCTGTGATAATGACAGGTACTCGCATAATGGAGGCTGCCAGTAAGTGGGATTGACCACGCCAGGACAGCCCTAGGCTGTGATAATGACAGGTACTCGCATAATGTAGGCTGCCAGTAAGTGGGATTGACCACGCCAGGACAGCCCTAGGCTGTGATAATGACAGGTACTCGCATAATGTAGGCTGCCAGTAAGTGGGATTGACCACGCCAGGACAGCCCTAGGCTGTGATAATGACAGGTACTCGCATAATGTAGGCTGCCTGTAAGTGGGATTGACCACGCCAGGACAGCCCTAGGCTGTGATAATGACAGGTACTCGCATAATGTAGGCTGCCAGTAAGTGGGATTGACCACGCCAGGACAGCCTAGGCTGTGATAATGACAGGTACTCGCATAATGGAGGCTGCCTGTAAGTGGGATTGACCACGCCAGGACAGCCCTAGGCTGTGATAATGACAGGTACTCACATAATGTAGGCTGCCAGTAAGTGGGATTGACCACGCCAGGACAGCCTAGGCTGTGATAATGACAGGTACTCGCATAATGTAGGCTGCCAGTAAGTGGGATTGACCACGCCAGGACAGCCTAGGCTGTGATAATGACAGGTACTCACATAATGTAGGCTGCCAGTAAGTGGGATTGACCACGCCAGGACAGCCTAGGCTGTGATAATGACAGGTACTCACATAATGGAGGCTGCCTGTAAGTGGGATTGACCACGCCAGGACAGCCTAGGCTGTGATAATGACAGGTACTCGCATAATGGAGGCTGCCAGTAAGTGGGATTGACCACGCCAGGACAGCCTAGGCTGTGATAATGACAGGTACTCGCATAATGTAGGCTGCCTGTAAGTGGGATTGACCACGCCAGGACAGCCTAGGCTGTGATAATGACAGGTACTCACATAATGGAGGCTGCCTGTAAGTGGGATTGACCACGCTAGGACAGCCTAGGCTGTGATAATGACAGGTACTCGCATAATGGAGGCTGCCAGTAAGTGGGATTGACCACGCCAGGACAGCCCTAGACTGTGATAATGACAGGTACTCGCATAATGTAGGCTGCCAGTAAGTGGGATTGACCACGCCAGGACAGCCCTAGGCTGTGATAATGACAGGTACTCGCATAATGTAGGCTGCCTGTAAGTGGGATTGACCACGCCAGGACAGCCCTAGGCTGTGATAATGACAGGTACTCACATAATGTAGGCTGCCAGTAAGTGGGATTGACCACGCCAGGACAGCCTAGGCTGTGATAATGACAGGTACTCACATAATGGAGGCTGCCTGTAAGTGGGATTGACCACGCCAGGACAGCCTAGGCTGTGATAATGACAGGTACTCGCATAATGTAGCTGCCTGTAAGTGGGATTGACCACGCCAGGACAGCCTAGGCTGTGATAATGACAGGTACTCGCATAATGTAGGCTGCCTGTAAGTGGGATTGACCACGCCAGGACAGCCTAGGCTGTGATAATGACAGGTACTCGCATAATGTAGCTGCCTGTAAGTGGGATTGACCACGCCAGGACAGCCTAGGCTGTGATAATGACAGGTACTCGCATAATGTAGGCTGCCTGTAAGTGGGATTGACCACGCCAGGACAGCCTAGGCTGTGATAATGACAGGTACTCGCATAATGTAGCTGCCTGTAAGTGGGATTGACCACGCCAGGACAGCCTAGGCTGTGATAATGACAGGTACTCGCATAATGTAGGCTGCCAGTAAGTGGGTGTGACCACGCCAGGACAGCCTAGGCTGTGATAATGACAGGTACTCGCATAATGTAGCTGCCTGTAAGTGGGATTGACCACGCCAGGACAGCCTAGGCTGTGATAATGACAGGTACTCGCATAATGTAGGCTGCCTGTAAGTGGGATTGACCACGCCAGGACAGCCTAGGCTGTGATAATGACAGGTACTCGCATAATGTAGCTGCCTGTAAGTGGGATTGACCACGCCAGGACAGCCTAGGCTGTGATAATGACAGGTACTCGCATAATGTAGGCTGCCTGTAAGTGGGATTGACCACGCCAGGACAGCCTAGGCTGTGATAATGACAGGTACTCGCATAATGTAGGCTGCCAGTAAGTGGGTGTGACCACGCCAGGACAGCCTAGGCTGTGATAATGACAGGTACTCGCATAATGTAGCTGCCTGTAAGTGGGATTGACCACGCCAGGACAGCCTAGGCTGTGATAATGACAGGTACTCGCATAATGGAGGCTGCCTGTAAGTGGGATTGACCACGCCAGGACAGCCTAGACTGTGATAATGACAGGTACTCGCATAATGGAGGCTGCCAGTAAGTGGGATTGACCACGCCAGGACAGCCTAGGCTGTGATAATGACAGGTACTCGCATAATGTAGGCTGCCTGTAAGTGGGATTGACCACGCCAGGACAGCCTAGACTGTGATAATGACAGGTACTCACATAATGTAGGCTGCCTGTAAGTGGGATTGACCACGCCAGGACAGCCCTAGGCTGTGATAATGACAGGTACTCGCATAATGTAGCTGCCTGTAAGTGGGATTGACCACGCCAGGACAGCCTAGGCTGTGATAATGACAGGTACTCGCATAATGTAGGCTGCCTGTAAGTGGGATTGACCACGCCAGGACAGCCTAGGCTGTGATAATGACAGGTACTCGCATAATGGAGGCTGCCAGTAAGTGGGATTGACCACGCCAGGACAGCCTAGGCTGTGATAATGACAGGTACTCACATAATGGAGGCTGCCTGTAAGTGGGATTGACCACGCCAGGACAGCCTAGGCTGTGATAATGACAGGTACTCGCATAATGGAGGCTGCCAGTAAGTGGGTGTGACCACGCCAGGACAGCCTAGGCTGTGATAATGACAGGTACTCGCATAATGTAGCTGCCTGTAAGTGGGATTGACCACGCCAGGACAGCCTAGGCTGTGATAATGACAGGTACTCACATAATGGAGGCTGCCTGTAAGTGGGATTGACCACGCCAGGACAGCCCTAGGCTGTGATAATGACAGGTACTCGCATAATGTAGCTGCCTGTAAGTGGGATTGACCACGCCAGGACAGCCTAGGCTGTGATAATGACAGGTACTCGCATAATGGAGGCTGCCAGTAAGTGGGATTGACCACGCCAGGACAGCCTAGGCTGTGATAATGACAGGTACTCGCATAATGGAGGCTGCCAGTAAGTGGGATTGACCACGCCAGGACAGCCTAGGCTGTGATAATGACAGGTACTCACATAATGTAGGCTGCCAGTAAGTGGGATTGACCACGCCAGGACAGCCTAGGCTGGGATAATGACAGGTACTCACATAATGGAGGCTGCCAGTAAGTGGGATTGATTACGCAGACAGCCTAGGCTATGATAATGACAGGTACTCGCATAATGGAGGCTGCCAGTAAGTGGGATTGACCACGCCAGGACAGCCTAGGCTGTGATAATGACAGGTACTCACATAATGTAGGCTGCCAGTAAGTGGGATTGACCACGCCAGGACAGCCTAGGCTGGGATAATGACAGGTACTCACATAATGTAGGCTGCCTGTAAGTGGGATTGACCACGCCAGGACAGCCTAGGCTGTGATAATGACAGGTACTCGCATAATGGAGGCTGCCAGTAAGTGGGATTGACCACGCCAGGACAGCCTAGACTGTGATAATGACAGGTACTCGCATAATGGAGGCTGCCTGTAAGTGGGTGTGACCACGCCAGGACAGCCTAGGCTGTGATAATGACAGGTACTCGCATAATGGAGGCTGCCAGTAAGTGGGATTGACCACGCCAGGACAGCCTAGGCTGTGATAATGACAGGTACTCACATAATGGAGGCTGCCAGTAAGTGGGATTGATTACGCAGACAGCCTAGGCTGTGATAATGACAGGTACTCACATAATGGAGGCTGCCTGTAAGTGGGATTGACCACGCCAGGACAGCCTAGGCTGTGATAATGACAGGTACTCGCATAATGTAGGCTGCCTGTAAGTGGGATTGACCACGCCAGGACAGCCTAGGCTGGGATAATGACAGGTACTCACATAATGGAGGCTGCCAGTAAGTGGGATTGATTACGCAGACAGCCTAGGCTGTGATAATGACAGGTACTCACATAATGGAGGCTGCCTGTAAGTGGGATTGACCACGCCAGGACAGCCTAGGCTGTGATAATGACAGGTACTCGCATAATGTAGGCTGCCAGTAAGTGGGATTGACCACGCCAGGACAGCCTAGGCTATGATAATGACAGGTACTCGCATAATGTAGGCTGCCTGTAAGTGGGATTGACCACGCCAGGACAGCCTAGGCTGTGATAATGACAGGTACTCACATAATGGAGGCTGCCTGTAAGTGGGATTGACCACGCCAGGACAGCCTAGGCTGTGATAATGACAGGTACTCGCATAATGTAGGCTGCCAGTAAGTGGGATTGACCACGCCAGGACAGCCTAGGCTATGATAATGACAGGTACTCGCATAATGTAGGCTGCCTGTAAGTGGGATTGACCACGCCAGGACAGCCTAGGCTGTGATAATGACAGGTACTCACATAATGGAGGCTGCCTGTAAGTGGGATTGACCACGCTAGGACAGCCTAGGCTGTGATAATGACAGGTACTCGCATAATGTAGGCTGCCAGTAAGTGGGATTGACCACGCCAGGACAGCCCTAGGCTGTGATAATGACAGGTACTCGCATAATGTAGGCTGCCAGTAAGTGGGATTGACCACGCCAGGACAGCCTAGGCTGTGATAATGACAGGTACTCACATAATGTAGGCTGCCTGTAAGTGGGATTGACCACGCCAGGACAGCCTAGGCTATGATAATGACAGGTACTCGCATAATGTAGGCTGCCTGTAAGTGGGATTGACCACGCCAGGACAGCCCTAGGCTGTGATAATGACAGGTACTCGCATAATGGAGGCTGCCTGTAAGGGGGATTGACCACGCCAGGACAGCCTAGGCTGTGATAATGACAGGTACTCACATAATGGAGGCTGCCAGTAAGTGGGATTGACCACGCCAGGACAGCCTAGGCTGTGATAATGACAGGTACTCACATAATGGAGGCTGCCAGTAAGTGGGATTGACCACGCCAGGACAGCCTAGGCTGTGATAATGACAGGTACTCGCATAATGGAGGCTGCCAGTAAGTGGGTGTGACCACGCCAGGACAGCCTAGGCTGTGATAATGACAGGTACTCGCATAATGTAGGCTGCCTGACCTGTAAGTGGGATTGACCACGCCAGGACAGCCTAGGCTGTGATAATGACAGGTACTCGCATAATGGAGGCTGCCAGTAAGTGGGATTGACCACGCCAGGACAGCCTAGGCTGTGATAATGACAGGTACTCGCATAATGGAGGCTGCCTGTAAGTGGGATTGACCACGCCAGGACAGCCTAGGCTGTGATAATGACAGGTACTCGCATAATGGAGGCTGCCAGTAAGTGGGATTGACCACGCCAGGACAGCCTAGGCTATGATAATGACAGGTACTCGCATAATGGAGGCTGCCTGTAAGTGGGATTGACCACGCCAGGACAGCCTAGGCTGTGATAATGACAGGTACTCGCATAATGGAGGCTGCCAGTAAGTGGGATTGACCACGCCAGGACAGCCTAGGCTGTGATAATGACAGGTACTCGCATAATGGAGGCTGCCAGTAAGGGGGATTGACCACGCCAGGACAGCCCTAGGCTGTGATAATGACAGGTACTCGCATAATGTAGGCTGCCTGTAAGTGGGATTGACCACGCCAGGACAGCCTAGGCTGTGATAATGACAGGTACTCGCATAATGGAGGCTGCCTGTAAGTGGGATTGACCACGCCAGGACAGCCTAGGCTGGGATAATGACAGGTACTCACATAATGGAGGCTGCCAGTAAGTGGGATTGACCACGCCAGGACAGCCTAGGCTGTGATAATGACAGGTACTCGCATAATGTAGGCTGCCTGTAAGTGGGATTGACCACGCCAGGACAGCCTAGGCTATGATAATGACAGGTACTCGCATAATGTAGGCTGCCTGTAAGTGGGATTGACCACGCCAGGACAGGCTGTGATAATGACAGGTACTCGCATAATGGAGGCTGCCTGTAAGGGGGATTGACCACGCCAGGACAGCCTAGGCTGTGATGATGACAGGTACTCGCATAATGTAGGCTGCCTGTAAGTGGGATTGACCACGCCAGGACAGCCTAGGCTGTGATAATGACAGGTACTCGCATAATGTAGGCTGCCTGTAAGGGGGATTGACCACGCCAGGACAGCCTAGGCTGTGATGATGACAGGTACTCGCATAATGTAGGCTGCCAGTAAGTGGGATTGACCACGCCAGGACAGCCTAGGCTGTGATAATGACAGGTACTCGCATAATGTAGGCTGCCTGACCTGTAAGTGGGATTGACCACGCCAGGACAGCCTAGGCTGTGATAATGACAGGTACTCGCATAATGGAGGCTGCCAGTAAGTGGGATTGACCACGCCAGGACAGCCTAGGCTGTGATAATGACAGGTACTCACATAATGGAGGCTGCCAGTAAGTGGGATTGACCACGCTAGGACAGCCTAGGCTGTGATAATGACAGGTACTCGCATAATGGAGGCTGCCTGTAAGTGGGATTGACCACGCCAGGACAGCCTAGGCTGTGATAATGACAGGTACTCGCATAATGGAGGCTGCCTGTAAGTGGGATTGACCACGCCAGGACAGCCTAGGCTGTGATAATGACAGGTACTCGCATAATGGAGGCTGCCAGTAAGTGGGATTGACCACGCCAGGACAGCCTAGGCTGTGATAATGACAGGTACTCGCATAATGTAGTCTGCCTGTAAGTGGGATTGACCACGCCAGGACAGCCTAGGCTGTGATAATGACAGGTACTCGCATAATGTAGGCTGCCTGTAAGTGGGATTGACCACGCCAGGACAGCCTAGGCTGTGATAATGACAGGTACTCGCATAATGTAGGCTGCCTGTAAGTGGGATTGACCACGCCAGGACAGCCTAGGCTGTGATAATGACAGGTACTCGCATAATGTAGGCTGCCAGTAAGTGGGATTGACCACGCCAGGACAGCCTAGGCTGTGATAATGACAGGTACTCGCATAATGTAGGCTGCCAGTAAGTGGGATTGACCACGCCAGGACAGCCTAGGCTGTGATAATGACAGGTACTCGCATAATGGAGGCTGCCAGTAAGTGGGATTGACCACGCCAGGACAGCCTAGGCTGTGATAATGACAGGTACTCACATAATGGAGGCTGCCAGTAAGTGGGTGTGACCACGCCAGGACAGCCTAGGCTGTGATAATGACAGGTACTCGCATAATGGAGGCTGCCAGTAAGTGGGATTGACCACGCCAGGACAGCCCTAGACTGTGATAATGACAGGTACTCGCATAATGGAGGCTGCCTGTAAGTGGGATTGACCACGCCAGGACAGCCTAGGCTGTGATAATGACAGGTACTCACATAATGGAGGCTGCCAGTAAGTGGGATTGACCACGCCAGGACAGCCTAGGCTGTGATAATGACAGGTACTCGCATAATGTAGGCTGCCAGTAAGTGGGATTGACCACGCTAGGACAGCCTAGGCTGTGATAATGACAGGTACTCGCATAATGTAGGCTGCCTGTAAGGGGGATTGACCACGCCAGGACAGCCTAGGCTGTGATAATGACAGGTACTCGCATAATGGAGGCTGCCTGTAAGTGGGATTGACCACGCCAGGACAGCCTAGGCTGTGATAATGACAGGTACTCGCATAATGGAGGCTGCCAGTAAGTGGGTGTGACCACGCCAGGACAGCCTAGGCTGTGATAATGACAGGTACTCGCATAATGGAGGCTGCCTGTAAGTGGGATTGACCACGCCAGGACAGCCTAGGCTGTGATAATGACAGGTACTCGCATAATGTAGGCTGCCAGTAAGTGGGATTGACCACGCCAGGACAGCCTAGGCTGTGATAATGACAGGTACTCACATAATGGAGGCTGCCAGTAAGTGGGATTGACCACGCCAGGACAGCCTAGGCTGTGATAATGACAGGTACTCGCATAATGTAGGCTGCCTGTAAGTGGGATTGACCACGCCAGGACAGCCTAGGCTGTGATAATGACAGGTACTCACATAATGGAGGCTGCCTGTAAGTGGGATTGACCACGCCAGGACAGCCTAGGCTGTGATAATGACAGGTACTCGCATAATGTAGGCTGCCAGTAAGTGGGATTGACCACGCCAGGACAGCCTAGGCTGTGATAATGACAGGTACTCACATAATGGAGGCTGCCAGTAAGTGGGATTGACCACGCCAGGACAGCCCTAGGCTGTGATAATGACAGGTACTCGCATAATGTAGGCTGCCAGTAAGTGGGATTGACCACGCCAGGACAGCCTAGGCTGTGATAATGACAGGTACTCGCATAATGGAGGCTGCCAGTAAGTGGGATTGACCACGCTAGGACAGCCTAGGCTGTGATAATGACAGGTACTCGCATAATGTAGGCTGCCTGACCTGTAAGTGGGATTGACCACGCCAGGACAGCCTAGGCTGTGATAATGACAGGTACTCGCATAATGGAGGCTGCCTGTAAGTGGGATTGACCACGCCAGGACAGCCTAGGCTGTGATAATGACAGGTACTCGCATAATGGAGGCTGCCAGTAAGTGGGATTGACCACGCCAGGACAGCCTAGGCTGTGATAATGACAGGTACTCGCATAATGTAGGCTGCCTGTAAGTGGGATTGACCACGCCAGGACAGCCTAGGCTGTGATAATGACAGGTACTCACATAATGGAGGCTGCCAGTAAGTGGGATTGACCACGCCAGGACAGGCTGTGATAATGACAGGTACTCGCATAATGTAGGCTGCCTGTTAGTGGGATTGACCACGCCAGGACAGCCCTAGGCTGTGATAATGACAGGTACTCGCATAATGTAGGCTGCCTGTAAGTGGGATTGACCACGCCAGGACAGCCTAGGCTGTGATAATGACAGGTACTCACATAATGGAGGCTGCCAGTAAGTGGGTGTGACCACGCCAGGACAGCCTAGGCTGTGATAATGACAGGTACTCGCATAATGGAGGCTGCCTGTAAGTGGGATTGACCACGCCAGGACAGCCTAGGCTGTGATAATGACAGGTACTCGCATAATGGAGGCTGCCAGTAAGTGGGATTGACCACGCCAGGACAGCCTAGGCTGTGATAATGACAGGTACTCGCATAATGTAGGCTGCCTGACCTGTAAGTGGGATTGACCACGCCAGGACAGCCTAGGCTGTGATAATGACAGGTACTCGCATAATGTAGGCTGCCAGTAAGTGGGATTGACCACGCCAGGACAGCCTAGGCTGTGATAATGACAGGTACTCGCATAATGTAGGCTGCCTGTAAGTGGGATTGACCACGCCAGGACAGCCTAGGCTGTGATAATGACAGGTACTCGCATAATGGAGGCTGCCAGTAAGTGGGATTGACCACGCCAGGACAGCCTAGGCTGTGATAATGACAGGTACTCGCATAATGTAGGCTGCCTGTAAGTGGGATTGACCACGCCAGGACAGCCTAGGCTGTGATAATGACAGGTACTCGCATAATGGAGGCTGCCAGTAAGTGGGATTGACCACGCTAGGACAGCCTAGGCTGTGATAATGACAGGTACTCGCATAATGTAGGCTGCCAGTAAGTGGGATTGACCACGCCAGGACAGCCTAGGCTGTGATAATGACAGGTACTCACATAATGGAGGCTGCCTGTAAGTGGGATTGACCACGCCAGGACAGCCTAGGCTGTGATAATGACAGGTACTCGCATAATGTAGGCTGCCTGTAAGTGGGATTGACCACGCCAGGACAGCCCTAGGCTGTGATAATGACAGGTACTCGCATAATGGAGGCTGCCAGTAAGTGGGATTGACCACGCCAGGACAGCCTAGGCTGTGATAATGACAGGTACTCGCATAATGGAGGCTGCCAGTAAGTGGGATTGACCACGCCAGGACAGCCTAGGCTGTGATAATGACAGGTACTCGCATAATGTAGGCTGCCAGTAAGTGGGATTGACCACGCCAGGACAGCCCTAGGCTGTGATAATGACAGGTACTCGCATAATGGAGGCTGCCAGTAAGTGGGATTGACCACGCCAGGACAGCCTAGGCTATAATAATGACAGGTACTCGCATAATGTAGGCTGCCAGTAAGTGGGATTGACCACGCCAGGACAGCCTAGGCTGTGATAATGACAGGTACTCACATAATGGAGGCTGCCTGTAAGTGGGATTGACCACGCCAGGACAGCCTAGGCTGTGATAATGACAGGTACTCACATAATGGAGGCTGCCTGTAAGTGGGATTGACCACGCCAGGACAGCCTAGGCTGTGATAATGACAGGTACTCGCATAATGTAGGTTGCCTGTAAGTGGGATTGACCACGCCAGGACAGCCTAGGCTGTGATAATGACAGGTACTCGCATAATGGAGGCTGCCAGTAAGTGGGATTGACCACGCCAGGACAGCCTAGGCTGTGATAATGACAGGTACTCGCATAATGGAGGCTGCCAGTAAGTGGGATTGACCACGCCAGGACAGCCTAGGCTGTGATAATGACAGGTACTCGCATAATGTAGGCTGCCTGTAAGTGGGATTGACCACGCCAGGACAGCCTAGGCTGTGATAATGACAGGTACTCACATAATGTAGGCTGCCAGTAAGTGGGATTGACCACGCCAGGACAGCCTAGGCTGTGATAATGACAGGTACTCGCATAATGGAGGCTGCCAGTAAGTGGGATTGACCACGCCAGGACAGCCTAGGCTGTGATAATGACAGGTACTCGCATAATGTAGGCTGCCTGTAAGTGGGATTGACCACGCCAGGACAGCCTAGGCTGTGATAATGACAGGTACTCGCATAATGGAGGCTGCCAGTAAGTGGGATTGACCACGCTAGGACAGCCTAGGCTGTGATAATGACAGGTACTCGCATAATGTAGGCTGCCTGTAAGTGGGATTGACCACGCCAGGACAGCCTAGGCTGTGATAATGACAGGTACTCGCATAATGTAGGCTGCCTGACCTGTAAGTGGGATTGACCACGCCAGGACAGCCTAGGCTGTGATAATGACAGGTACTCGCATAATGGAGGCTGCCAGTAAGTGGGATTGACCACGCCAGGACAGCCTAGGCTGTGATAATGACAGGTACTCGCATAATGTAGGCTGCCAGTAAGTGGGATTGACCACGCCAGGACAGCCCTAGGCTGTGATAATGACAGGTACTCGCATAATGGAGGCTGCCAGTAAGTGGGATTGACCACGCCAGGACAGCCTAGGCTATAATAATGACAGGTACTCGCATAATGTAGGCTGCCTGTAAGTGGAATTGACCACGCCAGGACAGCCTAGGCTGAGATAATGACAGGTACTCACATAATGGAGGCTGCCAGTAAGTGGGATTGACCACGCCAGGACAGCCTAGGCTATGATAATGACAGGTACTCACATAATGGAGGCTGCCAGTAAGTGGGATTGACCACGCCAGGACAGCCTAGGCTGTGATAATGACAGGTACTCGCATAATGTAGGTTGCCTGTAAGTGGGATTGACCACGCTAGGACAGCCTAGGCTGTGATAATGACAGGTACTCGCATAATGTAGGCTGCCAGTAAGTGGGATTGACCACGCCAGGACAGCCTAGGCTGTGATAATGACAGGTACTCACATAATGTAGGCTGCCAGTAAGTGGGATTGACCACGCCAGGACAGCCCTAGGCTGTGATAATGACAGGTACTCGCATAATGTAGGCTGCCTGTAAGGGGGATTGACCACGCCAGGACAGCCTAGGCTGTGATAATGACAGGTACTCACATAATGGAGGCTGCCAGTAAGTGGGATTGACCACGCCAGGACAGCCTAGGCTATGATAATGACAGGTACTCGCATAATGTAGGCTGCCTGTAAGTGGGATTGACCACGCCAGGACAGCCTAGGCTGTGATAATGACAGGTACTCACATAATGGAGGCTGCCAGTAAGTGGGATTGACCACGCCAGGACAGCCTAGGCTATGATAATGACAGGTACTCGCATAATGTAGGCTGCCTGTAAGGGGGATTGACCACGCCAGGACAGCCTAGGCTGTGATAATGACAGGTACTCACATAATGGAGGCTGCCAGTAAGTGGGATTGACCACGCCAGGACAGCCTAGGCTATGATAATGACAGGTACTCGCATAATGTAGGCTGCCTGTAAGTGGGATTGACCACGCCAGGACAGCCTAGGCTGTGATAATGACAGGTACTCACATAATGGAGGCTGCCAGTAAGTGGGATTGACCACGCCAGGACAGCCTAGGCTATGATAATGACAGGTACTCGCATAATGTAGGCTGCCTGTAAGTGGGATTGACCACGCTAGGACAGCCTAGGCTATGATAATGACAGGTACTCGCATAATGTAGGCTGCCTGTAAGTGGGATTGACCACGCCAGGACAGCCTAGGCTATAATAATGACAGGTACTCGCATAATGTAGGCTGCCAGTAAGTGGGATTGACCACGCCAGGACAGCCTAGGCTGTGATAATGACAGGTACTCGCATAATGGAGGCTGCCTGTAAGTGGGATTGACCACGCCAGGACAGCCTAGGCTGTGATAATGACAGGTACTCACATAATGGAGGCTGCCAGTAAGTGGGATTGACCACGCCAGGACAGCCTAGGCTGTGATAATGACAGGTACTCGCATAATGGAGGCTGCCAGTAAGTGGGATTGACCACGCCAGGACAGCCTAGGCTGTGATAATGACAGGTACTCGCATAATGTAGGCTGCCAGTAAGTGGGATTGACCACGCCAGGACAGCCTAGGCTGTGATAATGACAGGTACTCGCATAATGGAGGCTGCCAGTAAGTGGGATTGACCACGCCAGGACAGCCTAGGCTATGATAATGACAGGTACTCACATAATGGAGGCTGCCAGTAAGTGGGATTGACCACGCCAGGACAGCCTAGGCTATAATAATGACAGGTACTCGCATAATGGAGGCTGCCAGTAAGTGGGATTGACCACGCCAGGACAGCCTAGGCTGTGATAATGACAGGTACTCGCATAATGGAGGCTGCCAGTAAGTGGGATTGACCACGCCAGGACAGCCTAGGCTGTGATAATGACAGGTACTCGCATAATGGAGGCTGCCAGTAAGTGGGATTGACCACGCCAGGACAGCCTAGGCTGTGATAATGACAGGTACTCGCATAATGTAGGCTGCCTGTAAGTGGGATTGACCACGCCAGGACAGCCTAGGCTGTGATAATGACAGGTACTCGCATAATGTAGGCTGCCAGTAAGTGGGATTGACCACGCCAGGACAGCCTAGGCTGAGATAATGACAGGTACTCACATAATGTAGGCTGCCAGTAAGTGGGATTGACCACGCCAGGACAGCCTAGGCTGTGATAATGACAGGTACTCGCATAATGGAGGCTGCCAGTAAGTGGGATTGACCACGCCAGGACAGCCTAGGCTGTGATAATGACAGGTACTCGCATAATGTAGGCTGCCTGACCTGTAAGTGGGATTGACCACGCCAGGACAGCCTAGGCTGTGATAATGACAGGTACTCGCATAATGGAGGCTGCCAGTAAGTGGGATTGACCACGCCAGGAAAGCCTAGGCTGTGATAATGACAGGTACTCACATAATGGAGGCTGCCAGTAAGTGGGATTGACCACGCCAGGACAGCCTAGGCTGTGATAATGACAGGTACTCACATAATGTAGGCTGCCAGTAAGTGGGATTGACCACGCCAGGACAGCCTAGGCTGTGATAATGACAGGTACTCGCATAATGGAGGCTGCCAGTAAGTGGGATTGACCACGCCAGGACAGCCTAGGCTGTGATAATGACAGGTACTCACATAATGTAGGCTGCCAGTAAGTGGGATTGACCACGCCAGGACAGCCTAGGCTGTGATAATGACAGGTACTCGCATAATGGAGGCTGCCAGTAAGTGGGATTGACCACGCCAGGACAGCCTAGGCTGTGATAATGACAGGTACTCGCATAATGGAGGCTGCCTGTAAGTGGGATTGACCACGCCAGGACAGCCTAGGCTGTGATAATGACAGGTACTCACATAATGTAGGCTGCCTGTAAGTGGGATTGACCACGCCAGGACAGCCTAGGCTATAATAATGACAGGTACTCGCATAATGGAGGCTGCCAGTAAGTGGGATTGACCACGCCAGGACAGCCTAGGCTGTGATAATGACAGGTACTCGCATAATGGAGGCTGCCAGTAAGTGGGATTGACCACGCCAGGACAGCCTAGGCTGTGATAATGACAGGTACTCGCATAATGGAGGCTGCCTGTAAGTGGGATTGACCACGCCAGGACAGCCTAGGCTGTGATAATGACAGGTACTCACATAATGTAGGCTGCCTGTAAGTGGGATTGACCACGCCAGGACAGCCTAGGCTATAATAATGACAGGTACTCGCATAATGGAGGCTGCCAGTAAGTGGGATTGACCACGCCAGGACAGCCTAGGCTGTGATAATGACAGGTACTCGCATAATGGAGGCTGCCAGTAAGTGGGATTGACCACGCCAGGACAGCCTAGGCTGTGATAATGACAGGTACTCGCATAATGGAGGCTGCCTGTAAGTGGGATTGACCACGCCAGGACAGCCTAGGCTGTGATAATGACAGGTACTCGCATAATGGAGGCTGCCAGTAAGTGGGATTGACCACGCCAGGACAGCCTAGGCTATGATAATGACAGGTACTCGCATAATGGAGGCTGCCAGTAAGTGGGATTGACCACGCCAGGACAGCCTAGGCTATGATAATGACAGGTACTCACATAATGGAGGCTGCCAGTAAGTGGGATTGACCACGCCAGGACAGCCTAGGCTGTGATAATGACAGGTACTCGCATAATGGAGGCTGCCAGTAAGTGGGATTGACCACGCCAGGACAGCCTAGGCTATGATAATGACAGGTACTCGCATAATGGAGGCTGCCTGTAAGTGGGATTGACCACGCCAGGACAGCCTAGGCTGTGATAATGACAGGTACTCGCATAATGGAGGCTGCCAGTAAGTGGGATTGACCACGCCAGGACAGCCTAGGCTGTGATAATGACAGGTACTCGCATAATGGAGGCTGCCAGTAAGGGGGATTGACCACGCCAGGACAGCCTAGGCTGTGATAATGACAGGTACTCACATAATGGAGGCTGCCAGTAAGTGGGATTGACCACGCCAGGACAGCCTAGGCTGTGATAATGACAGGTACTCGCATAATGGAGGCTGCCAGTAAGTGGGATTGACCACGCCAGGACAGCCTAGGCTATGATAATGACAGGTACTCGCATAATGTAGGCTGCCTGTAAGTGGGATTGACCACGCCAGGACAGCCCTAGGCTGTGATAATGACAGGTACTCGCATAATGGAGGCTGCCTGTAAGGGGGATTGACCACGCCAGGACAGCCTAGGCTATGATAATGACAGGTACTCGCATAATGTAGGCTGCCTGTAAGTGGGATTGACCACGCCAGGACAGCCCTAGGCTGTGATAATGACAGGTACTCGCATAATGGAGGCTGCCTGTAAGGGGGATTGACCACGCCAGGACAGCCTAGGCTGTGATAATGACAGGTACTCGCATAATGTAGGCTGCCAGTAAGTGGGATTGACCACGCCAGGACAGCCCTAGACTGTGATAATGACAGGTACTCGCATAATGGAGGCTGCCTGTAAGGGGGATTGACCACGCCAGGACAGCCTAGGCTGTGATAATGACAGGTACTCGCATAATGGAGGCTGCCAGTAAGTGGGATTGACCACGCCAGGACAGCCTAGGCTGTGATAATGACAGGTACTCGCATAATGTAGGCTGCCTGTAAGTGGGATTGACCACGCCAGGACAGCCCTAGGCTGTGATAATGACAGGTACTCGCATAATGGAGGCTGCCTGTAAGGGGGATTGACCACGCCAGGACAGCCTAGGCTGTGATAATGACAGGTACTCGCATAATGGAGGCTGCCAGTAAGTGGGATTGACCACGCCAGGACAGCCTAGGCTGTGATAATGACAGGTACTCGCATAATGTAGGCTGCCTGTAAGTGGGATTGACCACGCCAGGACAGCCTAGGCTGTGATAATGACAGGTACTCACATAATGGAGGCTGCCAGTAAGTGGGATTGACCACGCTAGGACAGCCTAGGCTATGATAATGACAGGTACTCGCATAATGTAGGCTGCCTGTAAGTGGGATTGACCACGCCAGGACAGCCTAGGCTGTGATAATGACAGGTACTCGCATAATGGAGGCTGCCTGTAAGTGGGATTGACCACGCCAGGACAGCCTAGGCTATAATAATGACAGGTACTCGCATAATGTAGGCTGCCAGTAAGTGGGATTGACCACGCCAGGACAGCCTAGGCTGTGATAATGACAGGTACTCGCATAATGGAGGCTGCCAGTAAGTGGGATTGACCACGCCAGGACAGCCTAGGCTGTGATAATGACAGGTACTCGCATAATGTAGGCTGCCTGTAAGTGGGATTGACCACGCCAGGACAGCCTAGGCTGTGATAATGACAGGTACTCGCATAATGTAGGCTGCCAGTAAGTGGGATTGACCACGCCAGGACAGCCTAGGCTGTGATAATGACAGGTACTCGCATAATGTAGGCTGCCAGTAAGTGGGATTGACCACGCCAGGACAGCCTAGGCTGTGATAATGACAGGTACTCGCATAATGGAGGCTGCCAGTAAGTGGGATTGACCACGCCAGGACAGCCTAGGCTGTGATAATGACAGGTACTCGCATAATGTAGGCTGCCAGTAAGTGGGATTGACCACGCCAGGACAGCCTAGGCTGTGATAATGACAGGTACTCGCATAATGTAGGCTGCCTGTAAGTGGGATTGACCACGCCAGGACAGCCTAGGCTGTGATAATGACAGGTACTCGCATAATGTAGGTTGCCTGTAAGTGGGATTGACCACGCCAGGACAGCCTAGGCTGTGATAATGACAGGTACTCGCATAATGGAGGCTGCCAGTAAGTGGGATTGACCACGCCAGGACAGCCTAGGCTATGATAATGACAGGTACTCACATAATGGAGGCTGCCAGTAAGTGGGATTGACCACGCCAGGACAGCCTAGGCTGTGATAATGACAGGTACTCGCATAATGTAGGCTGCCAGTAAGTGGGATTGACCACGCCAGGACAGCCTAGGCTGTGATAATGACAGGTACTCGCATAATGGAGGCTGCCTGTAAGGGGGATTGACCACGCCAGGACAGCCTAGGCTGTGATAATGACAGGTACTCGCATAATGGAGGCTGCCTGTAAGTGGGATTGACCACGCCAGGACAGCCTAGGCTGTGATAATGACAGGTACTCACATAATGGAGGCTGCCAGTAAGTGGGATTGACCACGCCAGGACAGCCTAGGCTGTGATAATGACAGGTACTCGCATAATGTAGGCTGCCAGTAAGTGGGATTGACCACGCCAGGACAGCCTAGGCTGTGATAATGACAGGTACTCACATAATGGAGGCTGCCAGTAAGTGGGATTGACCACGCCAGGACAGCCTAGGCTGTGATAATGACAGGTACTCACATAATGGAGGCTGCCAGTAAGTGGGATTGACCACGCCAGGACAGCCTAGGCTGTGATAATGACAGGTACTCACATAATGGAGGCTGCCAGTAAGTGGGATTGACCACGCCAGGACAGCCTAGGCTGTGATAATGACAGGTACTCACATAATGGAGGCTGCCAGTAAGTGGGATTGACCACGCCAGGACAGCCTAGGCTGTGATAATGACAGGTACTCACATAATGGAGGCTGCCAGTAAGTGGGATTGACCACGCCAGGACAGCCCTAGGCTGTGATAATGACAGGTACTCGCATAATGTAGGCTGCCTGACCTGTAAGTGGGATTGACCACGCCAGGACAGCCTAGGCTATAATAATGACAGGTACTCGCATAATGGAGGCTGCCTGTAAGTGGGATTGACCACGCCAGGACAGCCTAGGCTGTGATAATGACAGGTACTCACATAATGGAGGCTGCCAGTAAGTGGGATTGACCACGCCAGGACAGCCTAGGCTGTGATAATGACAGGTACTCACATAATGGAGGCTGCCAGTAAGTGGGATTGACCACGCTAGGACAGCCTAGGCTGTGATAATGACAGGTACTCACATAATGGAGGCTGCCAGTAAGTGGGATTGACCACGCCAGGACAGCCTAGGCTGTGATAATGACAGGTACTCGCATAATGTAGGCTGCCTGTAAGTGGGATTGACCACGCCAGGACAGCCTAGGCTGTGATAATGACAGGTACTCACATAATGGAGGCTGCCAGTAAGTGGGATTGACCACGCTAGGACAGCCTAGGCTGTGATAATGACAGGTACTCGCATAATGTAGGCTGCCAGTAAGTGGGATTGACCACGCCAGGACAGCCTAGGCTGTGATAATGACAGGTACTCACATAATGGAGGCTGCCAGTAAGTGGGATTGACCACGCCAGGACAGCCCTAGGCTGTGATAATGACAGGTACTCGCATAATGGAGGCTGCCTGTAAGTGGGATTGACCACGCCAGGACAGCCTAGGCTGTGATAATGACAGGTACTCGCATAATGGAGGCTGCCAGTAAGTGGGATTGACCACGCCAGGACAGCCTAGGCTATGATAATGACAGGTACTCGCATAATGTAGGCTGCCAGTAAGTGGGATTGACCACGCCAGGACAGCCTAGGCTGTGATAATGACAGGTACTCGCATAATGGAGGCTGCCTGTAAGTGGGATTGACCACGCCAGGACAGCCTAGGCTGTGATAATGACAGGTACTCGCATAATGTAGGCTGCCAGTAAGTGGGATTGACCACGCCAGGACAGCCTAGGCTGTGATAATGACAGGTACTCGCATAATGGAGGCTGCCAGTAAGTGGGATTGACCACGCCAGGACAGCCTAGGCTGTGATAATGACAGGTACTCACATAATGGAGGCTGCCAGTAAGTGGGATTGACCACGCCAGGACAGCCTAGGCTGTGATAATGACAGGTACTCACATAATGGAGGCTGCCAGTAAGTGGGATTGACCACGCCAGGACAGCCCTAGGCTATGATAATGACAGGTACTCACATAATGGAGGCTGCCAGTAAGTGGGATTGACCACGCCAGGACAGCCTAGGCTGTGATAATGACAGGTACTCGCATAATGGAGGCTGCCTGTAAGTGGGATTGACCACGCCAGGACAGCCTAGGCTGTGATAATGACAGGTACTCGCATAATGTAGGCTGCCAGTAAGTGGGATTGACCACGCCAGGACAGCCTAGGCTGTGATAATGACAGGTACTCACATAATGGAGGCTGCCAGTAAGTGGGATTGACCACGCCAGGACAGCCTAGGCTATGATAATGACAGGTACTCACATAATGGAGGCTGCCAGTAAGTGGGATTGACCACGCCAGGACAGCCTAGGCTGTGATAATGACAGGTACTCGCATAATGGAGGCTGCCTGTAAGTGGGATTGACCACGCCAGGACAGCCTAGGCTGTGATAATGACAGGTACTCGCATAATGTAGGCTGCCTGTAAGTGGGATTGACCACGCCAGGACAGCCTAGGCTGTGATAATGACAGGTACTCGCATAATGTAGGCTGCCAGTAAGTGGGATTGACCACGCCAGGACAGCCTAGGCTATAATAATGACAGGTACTCGCATAATGGAGGCTGCCAGTAAGTGGGATTGACCACGCCAGGACAGCCTAGGCTGTGATAATGACAGGTACTCACATAATGGAGGCTGCCAGTAAGTGGGATTGACCACGCCAGGACAGCCTAGGCTGTGATAATGACAGGTACTCGCATAATGTAGGCTGCCAGTAAGTGGGATTGACCACGCCAGGACAGCCTAGGCTATAATAATGACAGGTACTCACATAATGGAGGCTGCCAGTAAGTGGGATTGACCACGCCAGGACAGCCTAGGCTGTGATAATGACAGGTACTCGCATAATGGAGGCTGCCAGTAAGTGGGATTGACCACGCCAGGACAGCCTAGGCTGTGATAATGACAGGTACTCGCATAATGGAGGCTGCCAGTAAGTGGGATTGACCACGCCAGGACAGCCTAGGCTGTGATAATGACAGGTACTCACATAATGTAGGCTGCCTGTAAGTGGGATTGACCACGCCAGGACAGCCTAGGCTGTGATAATGACAGGTACTCACATAATGGAGGCTGCCAGTAAGTGGGATTGACCACGCCAGGACAGCCTAGGCTGTGATAATGACAGGTACTCACATAATGTAGGCTGCCTGTAAGTGGGATTGACCACGCCAGGACAGCCTAGGCTGTGATAATGACAGGTACTCGCATAATGTAGGCTGCCTGTAAGGGGGATTGACCACGCCAGGACAGCCTAGGCTGTGATAATGACAGGTACTCGCATAATGTAGGCTGCCAGTAAGTGGGATTGACCACGCCAGGACAGCCTAGGCTGTGATAATGACAGGTACTCGCATAATGGAGGCTGCCAGTAAGTGGGATTGACCACGCCAGGACAGCCTAGGCTATGATAATGACAGGTACTCGCATAATGTAGGCTGCCTGTAAGTGGGATTGACCACGCTAGGACAGCCTAGGCTGTGATAATGACAGGTACTCGCATAATGTAGGCTGCCAGTAAGTGGGATTGACCACGCCAGGACAGCCTAGGCTGTGATAATGACAGGTACTCGCATAATGTAGGCTGCCAGTAAGTGGGATTGACCACGCCAGGACAGCCCTAGGCTGTGATAATGACAGGTACTCACATAATGGAGGCTGCCTGTAAGTGGGATTGACCACGCCAGGACAGCCTAGGCTGTGATAATGACAGGTACTCACATAATGGAGGCTGCCTGTAAGTGGGATTGACCACGCCAGGACAGCCTAGGCTGTGATAATGACAGGTACTCGCATAATGTAGGCTGCCTGTAAGTGGGATTGACCACGCCAGGACAGCCTAGGCTGTGATAATGACAGGTACTCGCATAATGTAGGCTGCCAGTAAGTGGGATTGACCACGCCAGGACAGCCTAGGCTGTGATAATGACAGGTACTCGCATAATGTAGGCTGCCTGTAAGTGGGATTGACCACGCCAGGACAGCCTAGGCTGTGATAATGACAGGTACTCGCATAATGTAGGCTGCCAGTAAGTGGGATTGACCACGCCAGGACAGCCTAGGCTGTGATAATGACAGGTACTCGCATAATGGAGGCTGCCAGTAAGTGGGTGTGACCACGCCAGGACAGCCTAGGCTGTGATAATGACAGGTACTCGCATAATGGAGGCTGCCAGTAAGTGGGATTGACCACGCCAGGACAGCCTAGGCTGTGATAATGACAGGTACTCGCATAATGTAGGCTGCCAGTAAGTGGGATTGACCACGCCAGGACAGCCTAGGCTGTGATAATGACAGGTACTCGCATAATGTAGGCTGCCAGTAAGTGGGATTGACCACGCCAGGACAGCCTAGGCTGTGATAATGACAGGTACTCGCATAATGTAGGCTGCCAGTAAGTGGGATTGACCACGCCAGGACAGCCCTAGACTGTGATAATGACAGGTACTCGCATAATGTAGGCTGCCAGTAAGTGGGATTGACCACGCCAGGACAGCCTAGGCTGTGATAATGACAGGTACTCGCATAATGTAGGCTGCCAGTAAGTGGGATTGACCACGCCAGGACAGCCTAGGCTGTGATAATGACAGGTACTCGCATAATGTAGGCTGCCAGTAAGTGGGATTGACCACGCCAGGACAGCCCTAGACTGTGATAATGACAGGTACTCGCATAATGTAGGCTGCCAGTAAGTGGGATTGACCACGCCAGGACAGCCTAGGCTGTGATAATGACAGGTACTCGCATAATGTAGGCTGCCAGTAAGTGGGATTGACCACGCCAGGACAGCCTAGGCTGTGATAATGACAGGTACTCGCATAATGTAGGCTGCCAGTAAGTGGGATTGACCACGCCAGGACAGCCTAGGCTGGGATAATGACAGGTACTCACATAATGTAGGCTGCCAGTAAGTGGGATTGACCACGCCAGGACAGCCTAGGCTGTGATAATGACAGGTACTCACATAATGTAGGCTGCCAGTAAGTGGGATTGACCACGCCAGGACAGCCTAGGCTATGATAATGACAGGTACTCGCATAATGTAGGCTGCCTGTAAGTGGGATTGACCACGCCAGGACAGCCTAGGCTGTGATAATGACAGGTACTCGCATAATGTAGGCTGCCTGTAAGTGGGATTGACCACGCCAGGACAGCCTAGGCTGTGATAATGACAGGTACTCGCATAATGGAGGCTGCCAGTAAGTGGGATTGACCACGCCAGGACAGCCTAGGCTGAGATAATGACAGGTACTCGCATAATGTAGGCTGCCAGTAAGTGGGATTGACCACGCCAGGACAGCCTAGGCTGTGATAATGACAGGTACTCGCATAATGTAGGCTGCCAGTAAGTGGGATTGACCACGCCAGGACAGCCTAGGCTGTGATAATGACAGGTACTCGCATAATGTAGGCTGCCAGTAAGTGGGATTGACCACGCCAGGACAGCCTAGGCTGTGATAATGACAGGTACTCGCATAATGGAGGCTGCCAGTAAGTGGGATTGACCACGCCAGGACAGCCTAGGCTGTGATAATGACAGGTACTCGCATAATGGAGGCTGCCAGTAAGTGGGATTGACCACGCCAGGACAGCCTAGGCTGTGATAATGACAGGTACTCACATAATGGAGGCTGCCAGTAAGTGGGATTGACCACGCCAGGACAGCCTAGGCTGTGATAATGACAGGTACTCGCATAATGGAGGCTGCCTGTAAGTGGGATTGACCACGCCAGGACAGCCTAGGCTGTGATAATGACAGGTACTCACATAATGTAGGCTGCCAGTAAGTGGGATTGACCACGCCAGGACAGCCTAGGCTATGATAATGACAGGTACTCGCATAATGTAGGCTGCCAGTAAGTGGGATTGACCACGCCAGGACAGCCTAGGCTGTGATAATGACAGGTACTCGCATAATGGAGGCTGCCAGTAAGTGGGATTGACCACGCTAGGACAGCCTAGGCTGTGATAATGACAGGTACTCGCATAATGGAGGCTGCCAGTAAGTGGGATTGACCACGCCAGGACAGCCTAGGCTGTGATAATGACAGGTACTCGCATAATGGAGGCTGCCAGTAAGTGGGATTGACCACGCCAGGACAGCCTAGGCTGTGATGACAGGTACTGGAGGCTGCCTGTAAGTGGGATTGACCACGCCAGGACAGCCTAGGCTGTAATAATGACAGGTACTGGAGGCTGCCTGTAGAGCAGGGTTGTCAAACTCGAATACAAAGTGGGCCAAAATTGTACACTGGGACCAAGTCGCAGGCCAACCTCAATGTCTACTGGCCACCTCCCTCCCTTATAAAGATCTCAGGTGTCTAATGGACCCCCTCCCTCCACTATACAGCTCCCTGGTGTCTAGTGGCCTCCACCCTCCCCGATACAGTTCCCTGGTGTTTAGTGCTTTCCCCCTACCTCCCCATATAGCTTCCCTGGTGGTCTAGAGCGGGCCAAACTTAATGCAAAGTGGGGAAACCACTTGAGGGCCAAATGTAATGTCTGAGGGTCAGATTTGGCCCGCGGGCCGGAGTTTGACATATATGCTGTAGACACACCAGCACGGTATATGGGGAATTGTAGCAATGCAGGTCATTTCAGCTCGCCGAAGCTGGACGCGGCCATAGTGCACGCCCCATGCAAGGGTAATTCAGGGTTACGGCAATCGCCGCACCCAGACCCCAAATTATTTCTCCCTCCGAGCCGCTACGGGAATTAAAGCGTCAGCAGGGGGAGCCGTCATTCGCGCACCCTGCTGCCAGCTCACCGGTGACATCATCATTCGTGTACATTTGTAGGCCCGCTGTGTAGTAAATGAGCTGATGCTTCCGGTGTAATGTTTACATTCCACCAATCGGTTTTCATTTTTATGAGCATAAAGCGGCCTGTTGGCTGGATTTAACCACACAAGGAACAGTGATCGGAAGCGTGACCTCTTCAAGAAAAGTAAAACTTCTACTGAATATAATTGATCACGGCCACACTATTGTGCCTATTTAGTTATTTATTCACAGATCAAAAAATATCAGTCTGTTAAAGGATACCATAACTGACATGTGACATGATGAGATAGACGTGTATGTACAGTGCCTAGCACACAAATAACTAGGCTGTGTTCCTTTTTTTCTTTCTCTGCCTGAAAGAGGTAAATATCAGGTATGTAAGTGGCTGACTCAGTCCTGACTCAGACAGGAAGTGACTACAGTGTGACCCTCATTGATAAGAAATTCCCCCTTTTTTATCTCTTTCTTGCTCTCAGAAGCCATTTTCTTCTAGGAAAGTGTTTTATAGTTGGAATTTCTTATCAGTGAAGGTCACACTGTAGTCACTTCCTGTCTGAGTCAGGACTGAGTCAGCCACTTACATACCTGATATTTACCTCTTTCAGGCAGAGAAAGAAAAAAAGGAACACAGCCTAGTTATTTGTGTGCTAGGCACTATACCATGTCTATCTCATTATGCCACATGTCAGTTGTGGAATCCTTTAAAGTGGATCTGAGATGAACTTTTATTCATTGCATAATTGTGTTCCTTTCCTATTGTTTATAGGGCATTCCTCAAGCCAAATGCTTTTTTTTTTTTTGTTTTAATACTCTAATACCCTATAAACTAAACAAGCCTCGCCCACAACTTCTCCAAAACGCCAAGGCACTCAGACCCATGTAGCAAGGGCTTATGGGAGCTCAGTCTGGGCAGGAGGAGGAAGAAGTTACTAGCCAGAGATTTCAGAAGCAGAGGGGAGGGGGGAGTTAATTTTTCACAGGCTGAGGGGTGGAGATGCAGTTGCAGATTTCCTGTGTAATGATGACAAACAGAACATGGCTGCCCTCACTGTATCACAGGAATAAATAATCATAAACTGTTGAAGCTGTTTGCAGCTAGATTTGCTGCAAACTTTAGATAAGATATATAGACAAGTTACTTGTTATAGTTAGTTTTTCATCTTGGATCCGAATGAGGTTTCTGTACCTGCTAAATCCTGTCTTGAAATTTTGATCACATGACCAGAAGCAGTTGAGTTCAGTCAGTTAATTTGACTGTATGGGCGGGGCCTAGTTACCTCTCTCTTTTCAGATGCTCAATCAGCTAATTTATCTCCAGAAGGATTTATTTTTCAGGAAAAAGTTCTCCATTTTAAGGTTATACTGACATCATTTCTTTGCGGTTTGCAGAAAATGTGAAAGCCAGCGACATCAAGCGGGTGGCCACCAAGATGCTGAGGAATAAGCCAGCCGTGGCGGCGCTGGGGGACTTGTCAGAGCTGCCAGACTACGATCAGATCCAGACCGCTCTCTCCAGTAAAGATGGACGCCTGCCCAGGTCATACCGGCTGTTCCGATAGGCGCTGTGCTCGGGACGCTGAACTGATCTGACTGTAGCGGTGCCGCTGTGAGCTCCGCCCATACCGTGCCAGGACTGTATTGTGTGTTCAGAGGACTGCTGGAGGGGGCGTGGCTCCCAGTGACTGGGCGGAGACGTCCTTGATTTTCAGGTCATGATTGGTTGCTATTAGCTGAAGTGCACATTGGTCGATACACACCGGGCAGCCTTGTGCCGCAGTGATGTCGGGGCTCTGCCTGCGGGAGAAGGTGGTGATTGAGGCAGAACCGACGGGCTGCTGCCGCCGGTAGTTCAGTGTGTGCAATCTCTTATTTGTTGAATTATATCTGTTGTGTGTGTGAATGTGTGTCCAATACAGAGGCCGAACCAATAATGAACGCACAAGGCCCGGCTTACTGGAGCATTTCTGGGGATCCCGGAGGACCTGCGGGAGGGGGGGGGACATATCACATCTAGCGTCCCTGCGATGCGTGGCTGAGGTGCTACTAGTCTGCAATTTCCTGGCTCATATCAGAATATAGTGAGGGTAGGACAATGGTTGTTGCATGGTCAGTTGGTGTGATGGAAATCTCATACAAGCGCTGCAGTGGGAGCTTTTCTGTTTGTACTAGACACTGGGATTATTAAAGAGGAGCTGTCAGCCATACTATCTCAGAAAAAAAAAAATCTCTCTCTCTCCCTCCCCCATCTCCCCCCTCTCTTACATAACACATGTACAAGTCCTGATGCAATTTCCTCCCTCCTCCCCACTGCCTGATTGTGTAAGCATTGCTTGCCCTCCACTATAGAAAGTGCATTGTCTCAGCATGAGAAATATTGGCCAATCAGAGAGGAACAGAGGTGTGGGAGGGGAAAACAGGAGGGAAAGAGGTTTCAGCCAATCGGAGTGTTGTAGTTTAGTCTGAGGGGAAGTAGAGAAGCAAAAAAGCACAACCCAGCATGCCCTGCAACTTCCTTTTTGTGTACCAAATTTTGTTTGTACCAAATAAGAGTCATGTAAACTGGGGAATAATAATTTATCAACAAGAAAAGTAATAGAGATTTTAACTTTTGGATTGCCGGGTTAGCATCCTTATTACTTGTTTACCCGATAAAAATGAATTGATTTTTTATTTCATGCCCGACAGTTACACTTTAAAGGATACCCGAGGTGACATAATGAGATAGACGTGTATGTACATTGCCTAGCACACAAATAACTATGCTGTGTTCCTTTTTTTCTTTCTCTACCTGAAAGAGTTAAACATCAGGTATGTAAGTGGCTGACTCAGACAGGAAGTGACTACAGTGTGACCCTCCCTGATAAGAAATTCCAACTATAAAACACTTTCCTAGCAGAAAATGGCTTCTGAGAGCAGGAAAGAGATAAAAAGGGTCAGTAGTTCATAGATTTTAGCTCTGGCATACTTCAATGAATGTGTCATTGAGCAAAAACAATAAAACAGTTACAACTTAAAAAGTAGATTTAAACATAAAATAAAACTGTAGAATATCTTAAAAAGTCATTTTTAGGAGAAGGAAGATAGATGCAATTGATTATTTCATTAGTTTATATCCGCCTCGGGTGTCCTTTGACACATACAGTCCTGGATTTATGAAATCACTGTTCATGCTCTTGTAATGCATATACTGTATCCTGGTAAGCACAACGGACAAAGTGTTGTGTTGCATGTAAACCACTTATATTTTCTTTGCTTAGGTGAATGTGCAGTGCTGAGGTTTTGCCCCAATGTCAGAGGCCGCTTAGTTAGGGTCAGTAGCAGACTCTACTCTGTCTAAACTCCTCCCCTATCCTGTCCACCACTAGGCGGGAGTCCAGCCAATCTTTCACTGTGAATACAAAGGTGATCCGCCCACCTCCTACTTCTGCTACGTTTCCACTTGAAGAATACATGCAAAATCGCATACACATATATGCAATATTTAAATGCGCAGTCTCATTGTTATTGTTTGCAAAAACAGTTGACATTCAAAAATAGCAACATGGTTATCCGTTTTTTCCTGCGTGTGATTTTTGCATCTAATAGAAACTGGCTCACAGCAATTCATTGCTGTGCTAATTTATGTGTTGAAAAAAATTGCACAAATTTGCACCTAGTGAACAAACAGGCCTCAACTCTTTGTGGCCGGTACTACAGCTCTGCTGAGTCACATAAGCAAGTCCTGCAGTTCCTCTCTGCTCTTCGTGTAACTAAACCCTTAAAGGAGTAATGGGAAATGTTTTTTTTTATGGCAGAGAGAGCAATGCGAGGCAAAAATGACTGATATAAAGTTGTAGTGCACGTCACAAACAGTTGATCTCTGTAAGCAGTGGGAGGAGGTGGGTGGGGTCAGGTTAACTGCTCTGTGCTGGGGAAGGAACTCCCACCCTCCAGCTATAAAAAGCTACTGTCCTGAGCCTGCTGAAGAGGTCATTTCAACACACTGCACAAAGTACAGATTTGAAATGTACCAAAGTTTTTGCATCACTAATTAGTGCACATATACTAGGGTATGTCTAAAAACAACATTCATACTCCCTCAGCATGATCTGATATGACCCAGAAAGAAGGGGAAATCCCGACTACCAACAATTGCTTCTCCCTCCCTCCCCCCGGGAGATTTCCGGGACTCTCCACAGAAGCGTTCAGTGAATAAGCACCTCATTGGCGGCCACACAATACCGCTCAGTGTCTGTGAATTATGCTTCGTCTTGTTCAATTCAGATTTTTAGATTAAACGGAAAGTTTTGAAACTCTTTGTTTTATTATTTGTCCCAATCGCAGCTTATCTGCCTTCTACCCGCCTCCCAGCCCAGGAAGACAACATGTACCAGCACACCTGAAGGGGGCGGTATATGGTGGCTGCCATTAGGGATGATCACAGATATCCGAGTTGATGCAAATATATGCAGTTTGAAAATGGACCAATCAATTTAAACCTGGGTTTAAATTGATTGGTCTGTTTTCAAACTGCATATATTTGCATAAAAATTTGCATACATTTCAGAACAATTTGCATCTCATTGATCATCCCTAGCTGCCATATTTATTTCTTGTTAAAGTGAACCTAAACTGAGAGGGACATGGATGTTTCCTTTTAACCAGTTATTATTATTATTTATTGTATTTATAAAGCGCCAACATATTACGCAGTTCAAGACCACAGGCTTACACTCCCCCAGTGACCAGGCTGTTATTTACAATTATGTGCTGTGCAGCTTTAAGGGTTCGCTGCAGAGCCATATCAAGTGACTCCCCACACCCTTTTCTGCCCACCAATAGAGGTAGGCGAACAGTTCGGCTGTGTTAGCCGAACTGTTCGGGCTGCCCAACCTGTTATATTGATGTGGCTTTTACTACTTCCGGGTCGCAATGACCCGGAGTAGTACGTCTGCGCTGGCCCGGCGGAGCGCGTCCTAGATCGCGCTCCCGTTGCCGGGCACTCTCTGCGCATGTGTGTGACGTCACTCTTGACGTCACACACATGCGCAGAGAGTGCCCGGCAACGGGAGCTCGATCTAGGACGCGCTCCGCCGGGCCAGCGCAGACGTACTACTCCGGGTCATTGCGACCCGGAAGCAGGGGCGTCTCTAGCCATTTTGTCACTCCAGGCAAGAAATCCTGTGGCACCCCCCCCCCCCCGTGATTGCCCCCAGTCCCATACCCCGCACCCCTCATGGTGAACACCACTCCTGTGGTGAACCCCACCCCCAAGACCCCCGAAAATCATAATGCAGCAGCGTTTCACCAGAAAATGTACTTATTGCGGCATGGGTTCACCAGAAAATAGTTATGCAGCAGAGCGTTTCACCATAAAATATACTTATTGCGGCATGCACTCACGCACACCACACACACCACACACAGTACACACACACACACACACACACACACACACACTATACACACACACACAGTGTACACACACACACACACAGTACACACACTGCACACAACCTACACACTATACACAGTGCACACACACACTAGACATGCACAGCACAGTACACACACACACACACAGTACACAACATACACACTATACACAGTACACAACATACACACTATACACAGTACACACACTAGACATGCACAGCACAGTACACACACTATACACACACACACACTGCACACAACATACACACTATACACAGTACACACACACACACACACACTTTAGACACGTACACACACACACAGTACACACACTGCACACACACTGCACACACACACACACACACAGTACACACACTGCACACAACATACACACACACACAGTACACACACTGCACACAACACACACCACACTGTACACAGCACACAGTAGACATACACTATACACATACAGAGATAGGAGGAGTGGAGTGAGACTGAGAATAGCCTGAGATGGAGCAGTTTATCTGTATTGCAGTCCCACATTACACAGAGACTAGTTGCTGGTAATAGGACTGCTGTCCCTGCCAATCTCTTACACAAGTCAGCAAGCAGCCCTCCTGGAGTCTAGGGACTGTCAAAACTTTTCAACCTGTTTAAGACCTTATCTGCACATGCAGTCATTCTAACAATGGAGAGAGACCAGACAGATTTTTCCCACTGACCCTCCAGACGAGTTCTACATCATGCTGTGTATATTTACCAGCTAGCCTGCCCTCTAATTGCACTTTTATCAGCTAGCCTAGTATTTTACATTGCCTTACATCAACAAACCTGAATACAGCAGACACAGGACCAACCCTAAATCATTGAATGAAAGGCGGCCTGGGGGGGAAGTCAATGCCTGGCTGCTACACAGTCTCTAACATCAGTTAGCAGTAGCAGAGAGAGAGGGACTGAATTCTCAGGAGTTGGACTCAGGAGCTGATGATGCTGTACTCCTCGGATCCCTGACTAGGATGAGTGCCTTCTCTCACTGACTTATTCATTACTGTGGTTCTTTGAATCATTGAGCTGAAGTCCAGTCAGCCCGCTGCTGCTGTGTAAACTGACACCTGAGTCAGCTGAGAGGCATTTCTTCTCTCACTACTCAGTGCAGAAGCGCCCTTGCCTCTTCCTGTCGCCTTAGGCGAAAATTTATAGCTGCCTAATGGCTCGGACGCCCATGCCCGGAAGTAGTAAAAGCCACATCAATATAACAGGTTGGGCAGCCCGAACAGTTCGGCTAACACAACCTAACTGTTCGCCCACCTCTACGCCACCAACACAGCACTTTTCCAAAAAATAAATAAATTACTATTTTGTTATTCCCCCGCCAGCCAATCAGGGCGATCCTCTGTCATGGGTATCAGCCTATGAGAGGGAATCGCGATCGGAGCCTCTCCAGGGGTCAGCCGAGTGACAGGGCTGTCCCCAGTACAGTGCTGCATTAGATCGCAGTGCTGTACAAACAAAAGTGATTGGATAGGCTGCGTTCTCATGTATATGATGTCACTTGTCTCCAGTGATTGGATAGGCTGCGCTCTCATGTAGAGGAGGTGTCAGTGATGTCACCGGTCTCTAGTGATTGGATAGGCTGCGTTCTCATGTATATGAGGCGTCAGTGATGTCACTGGTCTCTAGTGATTGGATAGGCTGCGTTCTCATGTAGAGGAGGTGTCAGTGATGTCACTGGTCTCTAGTGTTTGGATAGGCTGCGTTCTCATGTATATGAGGTGTCAGTGATGTCACTGGTCTCTAGTGTTTGGACAGGCTGCGTTCTCATGTATATGAGGTGTCAGTGATGTCACTGGTCTCTAGTGATTGGATAGGCTGTGTTCTCATGGATATGAGGTGTCAGTGATGTCACTGGTCTCTAGTGATTGGATAGGCTGCGTCCTCATGTATATAAGGCGTCAGTGATGTCACTGGTCTCTAGTGATTGGATAGGCTGCGTTCTCATGTATATGAGGTGTCAGTGATGTCACCGGTCTCTAGTGATTGGATAGGCTGCGTTCTCATGTATATGAGGTGTCAGTGATGTCACTGGTCTCTAGTGATTGGATAGGCTGCGTTCTCATGTATATGAGGTGTCAGTGATGTCACTGGTCTCTAGTGATTGGATAGGCTGCGTTCTCATGTAGAGGAGGTGTCAGTGATGTCACCGGTCTCTAGTGATTGGATAGGCTGCGTTCTCATGTATATGAGGTGTCAGTGATGTCACTGGTCTCTAGCGATTGGATAGGCTGCGTTCTCATGTAGAGGAGGTGTCAGTGATGTCACTGGTCTCTAGTGATTGGATAGGCTGCGTTCTCATGTAGAGGAGGTGTCAGTGATGTCACTGGTCTCTAGTGATTGGATAGGCTGCGTTCTTGTGTATATGAGGAGTCAGTGATGTCACTGGTCTCTAGTGATTGGATAGGCTGTGTTCTCACGTATATGAGGTGTCAGTGATGTCACTGGTCCCCAGTGATTGGATAGGCTGCGTTCTCATGTATATGAGGTGTCAGTGATGTCACTGGTCTCTAGTGATTGGATAGGCTGTGTTCTCACGTATATGAGGGGTCAGTGATGTCACTGGTCTCTAGTGATTGGATAGGCTGTGTTCTCACGTATATGAGGTGTCAGTGATGTCACTGGTCCCCAGTGATTGGATAGGCTGCGTTCTCATGTATATGAGGTGTCAGTGATGTCACTGGTCCCCAGTGATTGGATAGGCTGCGTTCTCATGTATATGAGGTGTCAGTGATGTCACTGGTCTCTAGTGATTGGATAGGCTGCGTTCTCATGTATATGAGGTGTCAGTGATGTCACTGGTCTCTAGTGATTGGATAGGCTGCGTTCTCATGTATATGAGGGGTCAGTGATGTCACTGGTCTCTAGTGATTGGATAGGCTGTGTTCTCACGTATATGAGGTGTCAGTGATGTCACTGGTCCCCAGTGATTGGATAGGCTGCGTTCTCATGTATATGAGGTGTCAGTGATGTCACTGGTCCCCAGTGATTGGATAGGCTGCGTTCTCATGTATATGAGGTGTCAGTGATGTCACTGGTCTCTAGTGATTGGATAGGCTGCGTTCTCATGTATATGAGGTGTCAGTGATGTCACTGGTCTCTAGTGATTGGATAGGCTGTGTTCTCATGTATATGAGGTGTCAGTGATGTCACTGGTCTCCAGTGATTGGATAGGCTGCGTTCTCATGTATATGAGGTGTCAGTGATGTCACTGGTCTCTAGTGATTGGATAGGCTGCGTTCTCATGTATATGAGGTGTCAGTGATGTCACTGGTCTCTAGTGATTGGATAGGCTGTGTTCTCATGTATATGAGGTGTCAGTGATGTCACTGGTCTCCAGTGATTGGATAGGCTGCGTTCTCATGTATATGAGGTGTCAGTGATGTCACTGGTCTCTAGTGATTGGATAGGCTGCGTTCTCATGTATATGAGGTGTCAGTGATGTCACTGGTCTCTAGTGATTGGATAGGCTGCGTTCTCATGTGTATAAGGCGTCAGTGATGTCACTGGTCTCTAGTAATTGGATAGGCTGCGTTCTCATGTATATGAGGTGTCAGTGATGTCACTGGTCTCTAGCGATTGGATAGGCTGCGTTCTCATGTATATGAGGTGTCAGTGATGTCACTGGTCTCTAGCGATTGGATAGGCTGCGTTCTCATGTATATACGGTGTCAGTGATGTCACTGGTCTCTAGTGATAGGATAGGCTGCATTCTCATGTGTATGAGGTGTCAGTGATGTCACTTGTCTCTAGTGATTGGATAGGCTGCGTTCTCATGTATATGAGGCGTCAGTGATGTCACCGGTCTCTAGTGATTGGATAGGCTGCGTTCTCATGTATATGAGGTGTCAGTGATGTCACTGGTCTCTAGTGATTGGATAGGCTGCGTTCTCATGTATATGAGGTGTCAGTGATGTCACTGGTCTCTAGTGATTGGATAGGCTGCGTTCTCATGTGTATGAGGTGTCAGTGATGTCACTGGTCTCCAGTGATTGGATAGGCTGCGTTCTCATGTATATGAGGTGTCAGTGATGTCACTGGTCTCTAGTGATTGGATAGGCTGCGTTCTCATGTATATGAGGTGTCAGTGATGTCACTGGTCTCTAGTGATTGGATAGGCTGCGTTCTCATGTAGAGGAGGTGTCAGTGATGTCACCGGTCTCTAGTGATTGGATAGGCTGCGTTCTCATGTATATGAGGTGTCAGTGATGTCACTGGTCTCTAGCGATTGGATAGGCTGCGTTCTCATGTAGAGGAGGTGTCAGTGATGTCACTGGTCTCTAGTGATTGGATAGGCTGCGTTCTCATGTAGAGGAGGTGTCAGTGATGTCACTGGTCTCTAGTGATTGGATAGGCTGCGTTCTTGTGTATATGAGGAGTCAGTGATGTCACTGGTCTCTAGTGATTGGATAGGCTGTGTTCTCACGTATATGAGGTGTCAGTGATGTCACTGGTCCCCAGTGATTGGATAGGCTGCGTTCTCATGTATATGAGGTGTCAGTGATGTCACTGGTCCCCAGTGATTGGATAGGCTGCGTTCTCATGTATATGAGGTGTCAGTGATGTCACTGGTCTCTAGTGATTGGATAGGCTGCGTTCTCATGTATATGAGGTGTCAGTGATGTCACTGGTCTCTAGTGATTGGATAGGCTGTGTTCTCATGTATATGAGTTGTCAGTGATGTCACTGGTCTCCAGTGATTGGATAGGCTGCGTTCTCATGTATATGAGGTGTCAGTGATGTCACTGGTCTCTAGTGATTGGATAGGCTGCGTTCTCATGTATATGAGGTGTCAGTGATGTCACTGGTCTCTAGTGATTGGATAGGCTGCGTTCTCATGTGTATGAGGTGTCAGTGATGTCACTGGTCTCTAGTGATTGGATAGGCTGCGTTCTCATGTGTATAAGGCGTCAGTGATGTCACTGGTCTCTAGTGATTGGATAGGCTGCGTTCTCATGTATATGAGGTGTCAGTGATGTCACTGGTCTCTAGCGATTGGATAGGCTGCGTTCTCATGTATATGAGGTGTCAGTGATGTCACTGGTCTCTAGCGATTGGATAGGCTGCGTTCTCATGTATATACGGTGTCAGTGATGTCACTGGTCTCTAGTGATAGGATAGGCTGCATTCTCATGTGTATGAGGTGTCAGTGATGTCACTGGTCTCCAGTGATTGGATAGGCTGCGTTCTCATGTATATGAGGTGTCAGTGATGTCACTGGTCTCTAGCGATTGGATAGGCTGCGTTCTCATGTGTATAAGGCGTCAGTGATGTCACTGGTCTCTAGTGATTGGATAGGCTGCGTTCTCATGTATATGAGGCGTCAGTGATGTCACTGGTCTCTAGTGATTGGATAGGCTGCGTTTTCATGTATATGAGGTGTCAGTGATGTCACTGGTCTCTAGCGATTGGATAGGCTGCGTTCTCATGTATATGAGGTGTCAGTGATGTCACTGGTCTCTAGCGATTGGATAGGCTGCGTTCTCGTGTATATGAGGAGTCAGTGATGTCACTGGTCTCTAGCGATTGGATAAGCTGCGTTCTCATGTATATGAGGTGTCAGTGATGTCACTGGTCTCTGGCGATTGGATAGGCTGCGTTCTCATGTATATGAGGTGTCAGTGATGTCACTGGTCTCTAGTGATTGGATAGGCTGCGTTCTCATGTATATGAGGTGTCAGTGATGTCACTGGTCTCTAGTGATTGGATAGGCTGCGTTCTCATGGATATGAGGCGTCAGTGATGTCACTGGTCTCTAGCGATTGGATAGGCTGCGTTCTCATGGATATGAGGTGTCAGTGATGTCACTGGTCTCTAGCGATTGGATAGGCTGCGTTCTTGTGTATATGAGGAGTCAGTGATGTCACTGGTCTCTAGCGATTGGATAGGCTGTGTTCTTGTGTATATGAGGAGTCAGTGATGTCACTGGTCTCTAGTGATTGGATAGGCTGCATTCTCATGTATATGAGGTGTCAGTGATGTCACTGGTCTCTAGCGATTGGCTAGGCTGCGTTCTCGTGTATATGAGGTGTCAGTGATGTCACTGGTCTCTAGCGATTGGATAGGCTGCGTTCTCGTGTATATGAGGTGTCAGTGATGTCACTGGTCTCTAGTGATTGGCTAAGCTGTGTTCTCATGTTTGAGGAGTCAGTGATGTCACTGGTGTTACCATGTGCTTAGAATATCACAGATTTACTCCAACAACAGACAGTTGAGGTGAGGAATGATTTTATTTCTCGATTTCTGGAAAGATAAATAGATATTTACAAATATTACATTACAGTATGTCACATGAAGGCCAAGCAAAGGTGCATGCTGGGAGTTTGCCTCTAGACCTTCCCCTGCAGGCTTGTGTCGTAGCATCGCTAGTGGTTGGATGATGTCACTGTGTGGGACTTTGTCTTCCAGTGTAAGAACCGAAGTATCAGGTGCTGTAATTGTAGTTTTAGATAAGGGGTCAAATTCAAATACAAAGTGGGCCAAAATTGTGCGCTGGGACCAAGTTGCGGGCCAACCTCAATGTTTACTGACCACTTCCATTCCTTATAAAGTTCCAGGGGTCTAATGCCCCCCTCCCCGTACAGTTCCTTGCTGTCTAGTGCTCCTCCCTCCCCTATACAGTTCCCTGGTGTTTAGTGCTTTCCCCCTCCCTCCCACAAATAGCTTCCCTGGTGGTCTAGAGTGGGTCAAACATAATGCAAAGTGGAGAAACCACTTGAGGGCCAAATTTAATGGCTCTGAGGGCCAGATTTGGCCTGCGTGCTGGAGTTTGACATGTTTTAGATGGAGCGGGGGAAGGTTGTTATAGCTGTTTGTGTCTCCATGGAAGATATCGTTATACTTCCTTTGGTATATATAGGAGAAGATGGTGATACAGGTTCTCTGAAGCTGGATGTTATTCCCTTGGATCAGTGCAGCTGCCAGAGGCTCCTAACGACAGCATCAGTGCAACGTTGTCACAAACGAGACCTCAGCGCTTGCATGGATATATTCAGTCTGGGTATCTGTGCCCAGATCAGCACAGAGCTGCATCCCCCGGTACTCAGACAGACATACCGACAACCGTCACCACAGATAGGGGTCAGTATCGTGTTCAAAGTACATCAAATGTTTAAAGGGGCAGTTTAGTGAAAACTATTAAATCTCAGTGTGTACCCAGCATTAGAGCATAAGCTCAGCTGTCTTACAAAGCAGAATTAGTGTTATCATCTACTTTTTTTTTTTTAACACAAGGTCCATGGAGAAATGTATGCTCTCCTTATTAGATAACTGATATGTAATTAACCACCTCAGCGGTATGGACGAATATATCCGTCCATCACCGCCGGAGGTCGCCGCTCAGGCCCTGCTGGGCCGATTTTTGCAAAATAAAAAGCAGCACACGCAGCCGGCACTTTGCCAGCCGCGTGTGCTGCCTGATCGCCGCCGCTCTGCGGCGATCCGCCGCGAGCAGCGGCGAAAGAGGGCCCCTCCAGCCGCCCGAGCCCTGCGCAGCCGGAACAAAAGTTCCGGCCAGCGCTAAGGGCTGGATCGGAGGCGGCTGACGTCCATGACGTCACTCCGATCGTTGCTATGGCGACGATGTAAGCAAAACAAGGAAGGCTGCTCATTGCGGCCTTCCTTGTTTATTCTGGGCGCCGGAGGTGATCAGAACAACGCATCCGGAGCACCCTCTAGTGGGCTTTCATGCAGCCAACTTTCAGTTGGCTGCATGAAACAGTTTTTTTTTAATTTAAAAAAAAAACCCTCCCGCAGCCGCCCTGGCGATCTTAATAGAACGCCAGGGAGGTTAATGGAAAATAATTTTCACTAAACTGCCCCTTTAATGAAAATCCAATGAAAGCAGTATGAGGAACATGGGTTACTTACAATGTGGGCCCCTAGGACAAGGGCCCTTCAAATAGTGCATGAAGTGCGAGTGTAGAATCGGTAATTGTAATGCCCATACTGCAAATCCAACCAGCTTTGGCCTTCGGCCGTCCTCAGGGGTCGGGTTTGAAGAGTGGGCATTACAATTACCGATTCTACACTCACACTTTATGCACTATGGTGTCACCACAATTCACAAGGCCCCCCAATATTCCCTCCCCTGGGGGCCCCCATCTCACAAGGGTCATAAAACAAATGTGGTCATCCTGATCTTCACACCCCTAACAGGTGTAGCCACATAACACCTGATCTGTATGGGAGGAAGGGGAGGTTAGTAGTTGGGGCTCCCCAAATCTCTGGGCCCCCCTGCAATCACAAGGGCTGCTCCCCGCTAGTTAGGCCCCTGCTATTAATCTGAAGGGTCCTTGTCATAGTGTAACCCAAGCTCCTCACACTGCTTTCATTTAAAGAGAAACTGTAACCAATGATTCCCATGAGAAATCTATTCCTTTTCACAAACAGACCATCAGGGGGCGCTGTATGACTGATATTGTGGTGAAACCCCTCCCACAGTGTGATGTCAGGACCATGGTTCTGACATCACACTGTGGGAGCCTTGTTGCATTGTGGGAAATAACAGCTGTTTACAACTGCCAAAAAAGCAAGCAGCATCTCCTTCCAGTGACATTACCTACCAGCAGTAAAGATGTCACCATGTGATAAATGTCAGAATGTAAATCAGAGAGAGAAAAGATTTTACAATGGGCAAACACTGACTAAATCATAATTATTGTAAAAATGAAGCACTTTTTTATCACATTATTTTCACTGGAGTTCCTCTTTAACATTTGCACTTTGAACTCTACTGACCCTATCTGTGGTATGCTGTGGTGATGGTCACCGGTATGTCTGTCTGAGCGTCAGGTGACTGCAGGACTGTGCTGATCTGGGCACAGAGATCAAGATTGAATATATCGATGCAATCGCTGAGGTCTTGTGATACTCCCTTTAGTATCAATACAAACGAGAAGTAAGAAGGAATGATTCTGGCAGCAAAAGCAACTCCTGAAATATTCCCTCCATCCAAATCAGAAAACCTCAGGGTGGAGTTCCACTTAACCGTTAACGGAATGACGTTACAGTCCTAAGACGCTGGAGGTTCGAGGCTTCCGATTGGCTGTATGCAGTAGAGGCGCCATTCTTCTACGCCACAATCTTAGATGCAATGCACTCCACCGCGCTCCCAATTATCAGTCCGAGAAAAGACACCCTTGCATAGCGTAATACTGTTATGGGACAATCGCTGGCATGCTCCACAACTCAAGTGCTCATGACGAGCAGTGCTAACGCGTGGTGCTCACCACCTTATAAACCAAAAAGACTCACCAGATGTAAACCACCATATGCAGGTGGAAATCTTGCATAATTACATATGTATCACTCAGGACATCAGTGATCATATCCAAATCAGATCATAAAATGGCCTTTAAAGGGGTTCTGTGGGGGAAACTGAGGATAAAAACTGCCACTTACCTGGGGCCCCTATCTGCCCCATGTAGCAGTAATGTCCCACGCCGTCCTCCTCCGATCCGCCGTTCCCCACCGCTGGCACCGATCTAGTGCGTCACACTGTCCAACTGCGGCCGCAGCCCTGCTCGCTCCCACGTCATCGGAAGTTTACTGCGCAGGCACAGTACCTGAAAGCTTCGCACTGCGCCTGCGGAGTAAGCTTCCGAGTACGCGAACGGCAGCACGCATTATTCGGCTATGACAGACGAATAATGCCCGGCGCCGGGGAACATCTGATCGGAGAAGGACGGCGTGGGACATTACTGCTACATGGGGTAGATAGAAGCCCCAGGTAAGTGGCAGTTTTTATCCTCAGGTTCCCCCACAGAACCCCTTTAATAAAACACAATAAAAAAATGTCCATAGCGCAATATGTTAGCTCCAGATAAAACAGAACTGCACCTCTCGCGCACTCCCGTAACTTACAAGCTCCCAATGGGAAGGATTAGCATGTCATGACGGCAAGTCTCATGGGTTCAATGCGCTTTTCCTCCGATAGCCGTCCCGCTCTGCCGGCTCCCGCACCTCCCCGGACTGACGTATTGCGTACGATCACGTGACCTGCGTCAGGCGTACTGGCTCCGCCCTAGCATGCCAGCAATTGTACCATAACAGTATTACGCTGTGTAAGGTTGTCTTTTGTAGGACTGATAATTGGGAGCGCGCAGTGGAGTGCATCGCACCTAAGATTGCAGCTACATACAGGACTGACCACAGCGCACTCACAGAACTCTCTTTGGATATTGATCATTGACTTATAAGGTTTATTATTGGGGGGATTGTTTTGTTCTGGGCAGCGCAGCATTTTTCTTGTAAACTTGAAATTCTTCTACGCCGCATCAATATTTAGCCAGTGTGTCAGACAGGCTCCGCCCACGATTCAGGAGCCGGCGATGACATCACATGCTCTTAGCGCAGTGATTGGTGGATTCTGTCCACAGACTGAACACTCGCAGGAAGCCATGATGTATAAAGTGCAGCAGAAGCTTTGTGTGTGCGGCCGCTCGGCGGTCAGGAAATCGCACACACCGCGCTGTTCTTCTGATTCTTCACTGTCTGGCGGCTCTGCAACTGCTGGGAGATCCGCCGCTTGATGCCCAGAAGATACAACTCGCGGTCAAAGAGCCCAGCGGCCAACGGAATGCTGCAACGAGAGAGACGTCAATATAGGGAGGAGCTGCAAAGAGGGGAGGCGGTATGTATGGAGGCCGGCACTGGACATGGACCAATAACAATAAGCGGATGCACCTGTTTCCAAGCTGCACAAATATATATGAAATAAGCATCAACTCAAAATAATTACACAGCATAAGATGCACTTATTCTCCCTTAAAAAGGTGGAGAAAAACGTTCCTGTGTCTTATATGCTAAATACAGGAATTCCTCAACGTACGATCGCCCCCCGATACAACACACCGCGATGTTGGGAACTCCCGCTATGGTACACAGTTTGTACCCCTCTATCCCGTATATAAGTATCAGAAGCGGCAGCTTAGCTCACCTAATCCATCAGTTCCAGTGGCGATCAGAGACCTCTCCTCTCCGGCACTGCTCCCCTAGTGCCAGCTTCTGCTAATGATGTGATCAGCTGAAGGCGGCACTAGGGGAGCTGTGAAAGAGAGAGGTCTGTGATCGCCGCGGGCCAAGTGAGCTGTGCTGCCGCTGCTGATAAGTATACTGGGGGGGGTCTCAGACAAGGGGGGACAGAAGGGACACAATAATTGGCAGAGAACATCTACAAGATGCTCCTGGACTATGGACGCACCAGGTTTAGCATATTTTTAGCCCTCTAAATCTAAGTGCATCTTGTAGTCCGGAGGGTCTTAATATGGTAAGTCTCATTGAGGCCTTGTTCACATTGCGTTTGGCTCACGTTGGGCTGTTTTTTAGGCGTCTTTTTTTTTCCCTATTCCCGGGGCTTGGGTGGGAAATTTGTTTTTGTGGTTAACGTTTCTCTAAGCGTTTTTTCCAAGCGGTTTTGTAATTTACTCCCCGACGCAAGTAAGGCAGTGAACTCTTTGACCCGGAAAAAAATAAATGCCTCAATTCACTAACCTGTCTTTAACTCTTCAGAGCTGTTTTACAGTTATCACAATTATATCACCATGGTGATAACTGTAAAACAGCTCAGAAGAGGTATTAAAGACAGGAGTTAAGCTTAGTGAATTGAGGCCAATGTATTTATTCTTAAAAACGCGAACGCAATCACTGCACAAAGCGATTTTGTGAGCATTTTACGTTTCTCCTATACTTTCCATTGAGGCAGAATCTCCTCATAAATGGTACACGCACTGCTTTGGTAGCCGCACAGTGCACTAACCGCGCTGATAGGAACCTTCTCATGGACATTCATTGTCCACACAGTCAGGGGGGCGTTTTTAAAAACGGCACGCGGGTGAAAAAAAGCAGAAACCGCCTGCAGTGCGAACAAGCCCTCACTGTACCTGGATTAAGCATGTGGCCATTAGTCACCCAATCAGCATACCGGTTCTGGGTCACTATTAGGGTATATAGGCTCTATTTCCTATTGGTTGGACTAGCGGGAATAAGGGCGAATTCACACGATACTGGATAAAAAACTTCTCCAATTTCAGTTTCAAACCAATCAGATTTATATATTGGGCATCAGCTTTTCCAGTTTCGCATCGGCACCCGCTCAGTATGCCTGCCGCCGTCACATTTGGCTCCTCCTTTACCACCGGCACATTCCGGTCCACTGCAGGAGAGACGCGCCAGTATACAGATCCAATCAGAAGCATCAGGCTCCGCTGGATATTAACAAACACGTGGGACTCCTCCCTGAAACCACAAAGGGTTCCCATTGGTCTGCTGCAATCCAGTGGGAGGCTGACGCTTCTTCCGGGACGCGGAGGAGGCGGCTTGCAGTGGACCTGAGCAGTGGACAAGGAGGAGCTAAATGTGACAGCAGCAGGCGAGGAAAAATTAGCAAAACGTACGCGGCAACCAGCCTGGCGAGAACAGGCTTTGGCCTTGATTCATAAAGCGTTACCGCATTCGGTAATGCAAAAAACAGCTGACTTTACCGAGCACTTAGGAAAATGTCAATTCATAAAGGCTGTTACCGCATGAAAAGCTGAAATTACCAAGCAGTGAGGTAAATTACCGACTTGTGCTGTAAATACCTCAACACGCCAGTAAATGTCAATTCATAAACAGGAGAACCTGCAGTAAACCTCTGGTGTGGAGTAAACCGTGTGAGCCTGTGCAGCACTGTGACTCAGAAGCAGAGACAGCTGTGACTGACAGGAGCAGGGAGCCAATAGAAACAGCCCGTCTCCTGCAAGTCCCGCTGATGGTGTCGACAGGAACCGCAGGCTTCTCTGGAAGGGACAAACTTTTCTACCCCCCAGGCAGTGAGCAGAGAGAACGGAAGAAACAGGTTTCCCCTGAAGCCTTTGGCCATTTAACCTCTTAGGTTCCTGATTGACAAGGCAGAGGAGCTAGTTGGGAAATCACCTAAGCAGGGCATGTGTAATGTCTCCTGGAAGTTCGTGTAAGCTGTGGCAATTAAATAAAATGTTAAGAAAGACTAATAGACAGATTCAGAGCAAGCAGAGGCAGTATAACAAACATGTACATCTAAAGGAATGTGGGGATGCCTCTTACTATTGTAATGCCCTCGCTGCACGGAACAGCTTGTAACAAAACACCTTCCTCCACACTGCTCTGCTGAGTTACCGCACAGATTTTATGTAAATAGGCTTCGGTAAATTACCGAACTTCTACCGCACCGGTGAATTTTTTTATGAATTAGCATACAAAAGCCTAAAATACTGAATGTGGTTTTTTAACGAAGCAGGATGCAGTGAATAGAATGTGTGAGCAGAGTGCCGCTTTAGCACAGCAGTCAGGCTTACTTATCGCTACCCAGACTGATCCGCATGGGCGGGGCCAGCAGGTTGTAGTGTATAGAATGTGTGAGCAGAGTGCGGCTTTAGCACAGCAGTCAGGCTTACTTATCGCTACCCAGACTGATCCGCATGGGCGGAGCCAGCAGGATGCAGTGCATAGAATGTGTCAGCAGAGTGCCGCTTTAGCACAGCAGTCAGGCTTACTTATCTCTACCCAGACTGATCTGCATGGGCGGAGCCAGCAGGATGCAGTGCATAGAATGTGTGAGCAGAGTGCTGCAGTCAGACTTACTTATCTCTGCCTGTTCTGATCCGCATGGGCGGGGCCAGCAGGAGGTAGTGCATAGAATGTGTGAGCAGAGTGCTGCAGTCAGACTTACTTATCTCTGCCTGTTCTGATCCGCATGGGCGAGGCCAGCAGGAGGTAGTGCATAGAATGTGTGAGCAGAGTGCTGCAGTCAGACTTACTTATCTCTGCCCGGTCTGATCCGCACTTCGAAGAGCCCAAAGACGGGTCGGTGGTCGGAGGTCTTCACCAGGGGGCAGGAGTCATATTTCAGGATGCGGATGTCCCCCTGCTGCCGACTCTTGTACACAATCCTGTCCTGCAGGGAGAAGCGCACAATCATTAAGGCAGAACTCCGCTTTCTTCATGAAGGGTAAATTTTACATATGGATGAGGAGACACCAATCGTTGCAGCTGCCATGCAAATTGTAAGCAGCTCCGAATACATCCAATCCAAATCGACAGAATGTGCATTTGACTGGCTCAACTCCTAGCTGCATACCATTTGCATTAAATCTGCATGCAAGCCTTTATTGTTAGTATCTACATTGACTAATTCCAGCAAGCACACATCTATAACCCTTCCTGGGCAGAGAAATGATGGGGGCGGGATTAATGAAAACGCCTATAAACCTCCTCTGAGGAAACGCATCCACCTCACAGAGACGCAGCTATCTGTACAGTCAGCTGAGGTGGAGAAGATGTCATCGCTAAATAATAATAATAATTGTTCCTCACTTTGAAGAGGAGCTGGATAGTGTGCTGGTTAACCCTCTTGGCGGTCTATTAAAAACCGCCAGTGGGCAGCGCAGCCAATTTTTTGTAATTTTTTTTTTTTTTAAATCATGTAGCGAGCCCTATAGCCGCTGTGCAGCGGCATCCCCCTAGCCACTTCGATCGCCTCCGGCGATCAGGAAATCCCGTTCAAAGAACGAGATTTCCTGGAGGGCTTGGCGTCGGGGCGGGATGACGTCATCGGGAGTCCCGATCCACCCCTCAGCGCTGCCTGGCGCTGATAGGCCAGGCTGCGCAAGGGGTTTAGGGGGGGGCGGCGCGGCGCGGCGAATCGGCGTGGGGCGGCGGCGATCGGTGTGCTCACGCAGCTAGCAAAGTGCTAGCTGCATGCAGCAAAAAAAAAATTTGTGCAAATCGGCCCAGCAGGGCCTGAGAAAACCTCCTGCGCGGCTTACCCGGAACGTTACCGCCAGGAAGGTTAAGGGCTCAGCCTCTGATACAGGAAACCAGGGTTAGAATCTCAGCTCTGCCTGTTCAGAAAGCCAGCACCTATTCAGTAAGGAGACCCTGGGCAAGACTAACACTGCTACTGCCTAGTGTACAGCTTTGGCGCTTTGAGCCCGCCAGGAGAAAAGTGTGGCATAAATGTTCTATGTCTTGTCTAAAAAAAAACTTCGAATATTTTGCACTCACAGCATTATAAGTAGAAAGTACAACAGTTCTGCCGAGCTAAACCTCCCCCACTGCTGAAACTTCCTGAAAAAGGGAGTCCATGTACCAAACTCAACCAAAACAAAAAAAAAGTTTCAAAAGGATAAGAGAACCTGAAGTGACAGAGATATGGAGGCTGCTGTATTTATTTCCTGTTACACAATACCAGTTGCCTGGCTGTCCTGCTGATCTCTTTGGCTGCAGTAGTGGCTGAACCACACACCAGAAACAAGCATGCAGCTAATCCAGTCTGACTTCAGTCAGAGCACCTGATCTGCTGCATGCTTGTTCAGGGGCTGTGGAGAAATGTATTAGATGCAGATGATCAGGGAAACTGCCAACTAGTATTGCTTAACCCTCCTGGCGGTTTGTCAAAATCCGCCAGGGGGCAGTAAATACGGTTTTTTTTTTAAAAAAAATTTCTTCATGTAGCGAGACGAGGTCTCGCTACATGATAGCCGCTGCTCAGCGGCATCCCCCCAGCCCCTCCGATCACCGCTGGCGATCGGAGATCAAGAGATCCCGTTCAAAGAACGGGATCTCCTGGAGGGCTTCCCCCGTCGCCATGGAGATGGGGCGGGATGACGTCATCGACGTCGTGACGTCAAAGGGGACTCCGATCCACCCCACAGCGCTGCCTGGCACTGATTGGTCAGGCAGCGCACGGGGTCTGGGGGGGCGGCTGCGGCGACGCGTATAGCCGCGGATCGGCAGGTAGCGGCGGCGATCGGGCACTGCACGCAGCTAGCAAAGTGCTAGCTGCGCGCAGCAAAAAAAAAAATTATGCAAATCGGCCCAGCGGGGCCTGAGCGGTGCCTCCCGGCGGCATAGCCCGAGCTCAGCACGGGCTTACCGCCAGGGAGGTTAAAGGACAACTGAAGTGACAGTGATATGGAGGCTGCCATATTTATTTCCTTTTAAGCAATACCAGTTGCCTGGCTTGTCCTGCTGACCCTCTGCCTCTAATGCTTTCAGCCATAGCCCCTGAACAAGCATATGTAGATCGTTTGTTTCTGACATTGTCAGATCTGACAAGATTAGCTACATGCTTGTTTCTGGCGTGTGATTCAGACACTACTGCAGCCAATAGATCAGCAAGGCTGCCAGGCAACTGGTATTGTTAAAAAGGAAATAAATATGGCAGCCTCCATATAACTCTTACTTCAGGTGTCCTTTAGGGTCCCCCTCAGACTTCTGCAGTAGGGATGATCAATAGGATGCAAATATTTCCAAATGCATGCAGAATTGTTAATTTTTATGCAAATATATGCAGCTTGGAAATGGATCAAGCGATTTAAACCTGGGTGGGGCTTGATTGGTCAATTTTTAAGCGGCATATTTGTGCATAAAACTGTACATAATCCTGCATGAACTTAGAAATATTTGCATCGTCTTGATCATTCCTACTATGCAGCAGTTCACGGCGAGAACAGGCCACTCCCTGTCTTACTGAAGTGAACAGCGTGATGCAAATAGACTTGGCTGAAACTCTTCTGCCTTCTCATTGGCTCCTCTGCATCATGTGATGTAAACAAACGTCCTGCAACATCGGGGGCTGGCCAGCTGAGGCGTAGGGGACATCATGGCGGCAGCTCACAATACAAACGTCTACTATCTTTATATTTTATTGGCAGGCGAGATGTCGACGAGACATTTTAGCTCGCATGCAAACTTAACACAATTTCCATGGGTTTGGGTCAATCCAGATTGGCAGGCAATGCAACTGACAGGCCCATCCCTGGCTGCCTACCATTTGCATGCAAGTCAAAATATTTCGCGTCTCATTACTCATCCCTTCTGGATAGCAGAGTTTCCGGGGTAAATTTGTGCCGGCATAGATTCTGAGCGCCTCTTACCGTGTACGACGGCGTCCTCTGCTTCGTCGTGGAATCGTACTTGTCGCTGCCGATGTCGAACTTGTATGTGGGGAGAAACTGGATAGTCGGTTCCTGGAACCCCTTAAATATCGAACCTGAATAAAATAAACAACAGTGTTACCAAATATTCCCAGAAAAAAATGATTGGGCAAAATGTGGGCTTCACCGCAAAGGGGGACACTGCCCCCCCAAAATGTGCAGCTACACAGCAAAGGGGAACACCAGACTCAACTTCTTCCTGTTAGGGAAAGAGGCAACAGTTTGGGACCTGTTGGGCTTTTACAGCTGTCCGTGTCCTTGTTGGGGAGACTTCCTGTCACTTCCGCCTAGTGTCAATGGCAACAGGAAGTGAGGGAATGTGACACAGGAGGCATTAGAAAGGTGAAAGGCAACTGAGCAGCAGAATTCATTTTTTTTTTAAATGAGGAGTTTTGTAATAGTGCACTGGGGGTGGGGGTACTTACCCCCCCATACGGTGGTTGCCATATCCTCCGCACATGCGGCAGTTTTATTTTCCGGTCTTTGCGCACCATAGTGCATGTCAGGAGGTGTAGTATGTGGATGCAAGTATATCTCAGCATCTTCCTGCCGAACCGGGGAAAATTAAACCCTAGCATGTGTGGACGAGATGGCGACCACCATATGGATGGGGGGGGGGGGGTGTTACAGGAGCAGCCCCCATAGGCAAGTACTGCCTCTCACCCCAATCAGCACCCCCAAAGGCACACTGTTACAAACCTCCTTTATGGGGGGTAAATAAAAAGCAGTTCACTTTTAAGTTCCCCATAAATGGCATTTTTTTTTCTGATGGTTTTAAACAATCTTTTTTTTCTCAAAGAGAATTATTGGTTGTAAAGGCTCATACACACATGCAACTTTTCTGCCCAACTATCGTCCAAGCTTATTTGAATAATCACCTTGATACTCAGAAGGTTGCTATACCATAATTAAGGTAGCATCTGCCGGTGCACTTTTCCTGCAGGTACACCACTCCTGCCAATATCGTGTAATCCAATATTGTAGAAAAAGGAACTCCACAGGCTTCAAACTTGCGTTTGTAGATCATTGAGCAAGACACACTACATGCTACGAGTCACCTGACCCTTCCTTGACGAATGTATATGGATTATAGTCCAAGCTTAGTCTGCGATCTAACAGGCGGTTCAACTCACGACTGTTAGACTGATATTGTGCAGTTGGCTGCATGTGTACAAGTCATTTGAACGACTTGTACAACAGACTGCACGATATGCGCCCATATCATGCAGTCTGTTGTTTGCATGCCTGTGTAGTATGCAAATGAGTTAGTCTTTTAGTTGATTGGGGCATGAAAAATACAAGTCGTGCAATCGCTTGGTCATGTGGTCAAAGTTGCACGTGTGTATGAGCCTTAAAAAGAACCTAAACTGAGAGGGATGTGGATGTTTCCTTTTAAACAATACCAGTTGCCTGGCAGCCCTGCTGATCTCTTTGGCTGCAGTAGTGGCTGAATAACACACCTGAAACAAGCATGTAGCTAATCCAGTCTGACTTAAGTTAGAGCACCTGATCTGCATGCTTTGTTGAGGGGCTGTGGCTGAAAGCATTAGAGACACAGGATCAGCAGGAGAGTCAGGCAACCGGTATTATTTTAAAAAGAAAAATCCATATCCTTCTCAGTTTAGGTTCCCTTTAAAGGACAACTGTAGTGAGAGGTATATGGTGGCTGCCATATTTATTTCATTTTAAGCTATACCAGTTGCCTGGCTGTCTTGCTGAGCCTCTGCCTCTAATACTTTTAGCCTTAGCCCCTGAACAAGCATGCAGCAGATCAGGTGTTTCTGACCTTTTTGTCAGATCTGACAAGATTAGCTGCATGCTTGTTTCTGGTGTTATTCAGACACTGCTGCAGCCAATTAGATCAGCAGGACTGCCAGGCAACTGGTATTGCTTAAAAGGAAATAAACATGGCAGCCTCCCCTCTGCTACAGTTGTCCTTTAATTGAAAGGGTTCGATCAGTCTCA